>NW_027098011.1:0-31202 GCF_019320115.1 Miscanthus floridulus | reverse complement strand
AGTCGGGTGATTACCTGTCCCCACGAGTTTAAATGGATATTGATTACGTTTGGTTACTTATGTATCATTAAGTCGGAAGAAAGTAAATCTAGACCTGGGCGGACTCGGTGGTGTGAGAGCCACAAGACATAGAGGTATTGTGACGGCTTCTTTTCCGCCTGTGTCGATTAAGGTCCTTCCGTTGTTGAATTGCATGAGGTGAGACTTTGTAGTCTAACCACATACTCCGATGCCTTAACTCGCTATTCTTAGCGGGAATAGCGTATACCCACGTGGCATTGGGCTGGATTGGTGGAGTACTGTATTCTCGGGTGGCGTGGACCCGTTCTTGTTTTAGAGGATCTGAGGATAGGTTGATATATGTAGGTCGGGGACCTGCATATGTCGTGTGGTTGGAATCCCCAGCTGGGTTTTAATCGGTTCGAATCGTCGTTGCTCCTCGGTTATGGAGACTCAACTCACTGTTCATCATCGTAGTTAATAACTGAAACTTGAGTAAGGTTTGAGAAAGTGTTGGTTATGAAGTTTCATGATCTCATTATGGATTATGTCAGCTTTGTATTGATCTCTTCAAAGATAAAAATGTTGATATAAAGAATTTTGTTAAAGAGCTTTTACGCAAAAGAACTTTGACTATTGCTAAAGCCATACCTTGAATCCCTGAGCCTGCATTCCTGAGTCTTCTCAGTTTTTATTCCGGTTAAGTCTTGTTGAGTACTTTTGTACTCAGGGTTCGTTGACCCTTGTTGTAGGTGAGCCTCATGAGCAGGTCTGTTTTGGACCGTGCTGCATGACTATCGTTCAGGTCGATGACGATAAGTGAATGTATGATCCTTGGGCAGGATACTTATATTGTGTGTTTGTATTATTTACTAATGCCACTCCACTACTACTATGGTTTGTTATATGTATCGAACTTAGTTTGTAAGGTTTGAAACAACTGGTTTGTAAACTAAGTTATTATAACTTCCGCTAATTTACTCTGATGTAGATATTTGAATAATTTGTAATACTGTAATGACTCTGTAATGGGATCCTGCTCAAAATTGTGGATGATTCGAGGTTCCCCGAGGACACCCGACAAACCTCTTAAGTTACTGGAAACATATGCATAGTCCATATGTTGTTGGACAGTGACTGGTGCATGTGGGTCCTATAATTTAGGGGTTCTGCCACAGAATGGTATCAGAACGCTCGTTACAAAGTCTTTGTTGTATTATTTTACAAAAA
Organism: Miscanthus floridulus; assembly: GCF_019320115.1. Classification (NCBI taxonomy): domain Eukaryota; kingdom Viridiplantae; phylum Streptophyta; class Magnoliopsida; order Poales; family Poaceae; genus Miscanthus; species Miscanthus floridulus. The sequence continues at coordinate 29,972 of NW_027098011.1, read as the reverse complement.
CTTCAAAATAATTTGGGACAAATAAATATAATTTGTTAATTTGGTCCAAATTGCTTCTGGCTTATCTTATTTCATTCTCACCATTCCTTATTTGATTAAAAAGGTTTGTGGTGGTGGAGTAGTAATCTTATTATGCCCTATATAAAAAATAACTATTGTTATGTACCTTATAAGCTTTGATGTTTTTGTTCGTAAGAACGATTCATGCATCATGATTAATTCACTTGTTACTTCCTTCACCTCTGAGTCTGGGTTGGGTAGTGAGTCTGGGTTGAAGTTATGTAATTCATCCTGGCTACTCTTAGACTTTGATCAGATTGTCTTAATTGGATTAATCTTGCTTCCTACAGTATGGCTCGTACCAAGATAACGCCCCCTAAGTCCGTTGGACCGAAAGGAGTTCCTCGTCACCAGCTTGCCCTAGGAATGATGGTGCTAGCAGTAGCAGCTCTAGGCTTGATCCCCAGGTAGAGATACAGAGGCTTACAGCAGAGTTAGCTTAGGCTACTAGAGATAGGGCTGTGATGCCATCCTGTGGGCAAGTTATGGGATAGATTGAGGTGTCTCAACCGACTCACAAGAACCGCGAACGTACGTTAGTTCGTATGGTGGAAGGAAGGAATGAGGCTTGGCATAGGGCAGATGTAGCTTAGAGCTAGAGCTCATGAGCTAGAATTCTATGGAGAAAGACTTAGAAGAACATAATACTACTTTGCATGAAGAAGTCCATAGGCTGAGCAACCTCCTGGATCCAAATCATAAACCTCAGGCAGATGCAATGGACCCAGGCGTCATCATTGTCGATGAGAGTGAATCGGAAGAAGAAGAGAAGAGGAAAGAAAGATCCGGAAGAATTAGTGATGGTCGATGAAAGTGATAATGAAGGCGGAAATGTTTCTGGAATGGATACCGATCACGAGGTTTGGAGGTGGTCGAGGAGAAGAGTAGAGTTGTAAATTAGTGAGTTTCTAGTTATGTAGTCTTGTTTAGATGCGGGCTTGTTTTAAATAAGTGAAACCAATGTAATGCTTTTAGTAAGCTCTTTTATCATTTAATAAAGGCTTGTGAGTTAAGTTTGGTTTGTTATGAACAGATTCGTCATACGCGGGGTTTGTATATTCCTGGTACTCACAAGACGAAGACGGTATTCCTGATCCGCCACCAGTTCCCACCAAATCTAGCTATGCTATCGCCGCCCTTGTCAATGTGACTATTGAAAATGCTCGATTGCTTCGAGAGATAGCTCAGAGTAATCAGAATATGGTGCAGGGAAACTGTGGTCGCAATCATCCTAGGCATGAAGCTACATATGTTGATTTCATAGATACAAGACCACCGGTGTTTACCAAGGCCGATGAACCACTGGAGGCTGATGATTGACTCCGTACCATAGAGCAGAAGTTTGATCTTATTCCATGCACGGAGATGCAGAAACCTGTGTTTGCCGCCCAGCAACTTAGAGGTGCAGTAGGTGCTTGGTGGGCAAATCTAGTGGCTATGCAAACCAGCTGGCATTCCAATAACTTGGGCTGAGTTCCGTACTGCCTTCAGAGCCCATTATATTCCAGAGGGAGTGATGGCCATGAAGCTAGATGAGTTCCTTGCTTTGAAGCAAGGGGATCAAACAGTTATGCAATATGTGGGTAGATTCAATCATCTATCATAGTATGCATCTGAACATGTCAACACAGATGCTAAGAAAAAGAAATGGTTTATGCGAGGTCTAAATACCAAGCTACAAATGATGATGACTACATGTACCAATGTTACTTATCATGAGGCAGTAAATATTGCAATTGCTTCTGAGGAAAAGTATCGGCAGCATAAGGAGATCAAGAAGAAAAGGAGTGGGTCGTCTAGATCTTTTGGTGGAAATCAAAAGAGGTAAAAGATAATCTATCATCTAGTCAACCATTATCGTCCGCCGTAGTTCCAAGCTAGGAAACAATCAAATGTTCGTCCTACCACAACTTACCAGAATCCACAACAGACAAATGCTCCTGGTGTCAATGCTCCAACATCCCAGGGTCACAATTATCCATGTTACAATTGTGGAAGGTCCGGTCATTTCTCCAGGGAATGTCCGTATCCCAAATAGTATAATTCAAATTCTCAGAAGGCTCCTGCCAATCAACAATAGGTTCAGACACAGAACAAGAACAACAATTCAGAATGCTCAGAAGGGCAAGGATGAAAGGAAGACAGGACGGGTTTTCTATATTCAAGCTGGGGAAATTCTGGAAGGGGAGGCCAGTGATAATGGGTATGTTTCCTGTTGTCGATCACCCTGCTATTATGCTTTTTGATTCTGGTGCATCTCATTCATTCATCAATAGAACCTTTGTCGTAAAGCATGAAATTCCAATTGGGGAAACAAAGGAAAATTTCTTTATACAATCACCCGGGGGATGTCTGTGTACTAAGGAAATGGTATACTAGGTACCCATAAACCTGGGTGGGCATATTTTTCCCACTACCATGATAATTCTCAAGGATCAGGATATAGATGTAATCTTGGGAATGAATTGGATGTATCAGCATAAGACTGTTATAGATGCTTTGAATAGGACATTAAGGGTGAGTTTGCCTGATAGTAATTCTCAACTTCTTATCCAACTTCCAACCTTAAGAAGATCAGTGGAAAGAGTTTGTGCAACTTTTGACAAGGAGATTAGAGATATCCCGGTAGTTTGTGAATTCCCTGATATTTTTCCTGAGGATTTACCCGGTCTACCACCAGATAGGGATGTTTAGTTTAACAAAGAGTTAAAACCTGGAATAGCTCCGATCTCTCGGAGAGATTATAGGATGCCACCCAAGGAATTAGCCGAGTTGAAGACTCAGTTGCAAGAGTTGATTGAGAAAGGGTTTATTCAACCTAGTTCATCACCTTGGGGATGTCTGCAATTTTTGTGAAAAGAAAGATGAGACCCTAAGGTTATGTGTTGACTATCGTCCGTTGAATGAAGTGACCATTAAGAATAAGTATCCCTTACCTCAGATAGACTTGCTTTTTGATCAACTGGCTAGAGTCAAAGTTTTCTCCAAGATTGATTTGAGGTCAGGCTATCACCGAATCAAGATTAAGCCTGAAGATATTCCCAAAACAGCATTTACCACAAGATATGGATTATATGAATACTTAGTAATGTCTTTTTGTTTGACAAATGCCTCGGCTCATTTCATGTATCTGAGGAATTCAGTATTCATGCTTGAGCTAGACAAGTTTGTAGTGGTGTTTATTAACAACATCCTAGTTTATTCCAAGAACAAGAAGGAACATGCGGAACATCTCAGAATTGTCCTGGCCCGCTTGAGAGAACATCAACTATATGCCAAGTTCAGTAAGTGTGACTTCTGGCTTAAGGAAGTACAGTTTCTTGGACATGTCTTGTTAGTTGAAGGAGTTGCTGTTGATCCAAGCAAAGTTAAGGACGTGCTTGATTGGAAACCACCAACCACTATTCATTAGGTTCAGAGTTTTCTAGGAATGGCGGGGTATTACCGTCGTTTTATTCTAGATTTCTCTAGAGTATCCAAGTCCATCACTGGGTTGTTGAAGAACCAAGCCAAGTTTGTCTGGTCATCTAATTATGAAGAAGCTTTCCAGACTTTGAAGAGACTGTTAACCACAGCACCAGTATTAGCCCAACCTGATATCGAGAAGTCATTTGACGTTTATTGTGATGCTTCGGGTATTGGTATTGGATGTGTATTGATGCAAGAAGGCCGAGTTATTGCCTATGCTTCTAGACAACTCAAACAACATGAAGAACACTATCCGACTCATGATTTGGAGTTAGTAGCAGTTGTCCATGCTTTGAAGATTTGGTGGGCATTACCTGCTTGGTAATACATGCCATATTTATACAGATCACAAGAGTTTAAAGTATATCTTTACTCAATCGGATTTGAACATGCGACAGAGAAGATGGTTAGAATTGATTAAAGATTATGACCTGGAAGTACATTATCATCCTAGTAAAGTAAATGTGGTTGCAGATGCCCTTAGTCGAAAGAGTCATTGCAATTATCTGACAGTAAAAACAATGGGTTTGACTTTATGCCAAGAGATGGAAAAGTTGAGTATTGAGATAATTCAACAGGTAGTTTGACCAATATAACTGTTGAAACCACTATTCGAGACCAGATTATTGCTGCTTAGAAAGAAAACAAGGGTATAGCCCATATCAAAGAAAGAATCAGGAATGGGAAAGCGGAATGCTTCAAAGTAGATGATGAAGGTGTGTTATGGTTCAAGAATCACTTAGTGGTACCAAAGATTCCTAAGTTGCGATGATCAATTCTTGAAGAGGCACATGCTACTAGGTTATCTATTCATCCGGGAAGTAATAAGATGTACCATGATTTGAAACAGAGATTTTGGTGGACCAAAATGAAGATAGAAATTGCCCGGTATATAGCAAAATGTGATACTTATCAAAAGGTGAAAGCTATACATTTGAGGTCCGCTGGAGAGTTATAGCCATTACCTATTCTAGCTTGGAAGTGGGAGGATATCAATATGGACTTTATTGTTGGTCTACCCAAGACATCAAAGGGCTTTGACTCAATATGGGTTATTGTAGATTGACTAACTAAGTCAGCACATTTTCTTCCAGTCAAGAGTATATATCCTACTATCCAGTATGCCAAGATGTATCTAGCAAGAATCATGAGCCTACATGGAGTACCAAAGACCATAGTGTCAGATAGGGGTACACAGTTTGTCTCTAGCTTTTGGAAACAATTGCATGCTTCGATGGGTATGAAACTCCTATATAGTATAGCTTATCATTCACAAACCGATGGTCAGACTAAAAGGGTCAATCAAGTACTGGAAGATATGTTAAGATGTTGTGTTCTTAACTATTCCAATAAGTGGGATGATTGTCTGCCTTTGGCTGAATTCTCATACAATAATAGTTATTAGGAGAGCATTAGAATGGCTCCATTTGAAGCACTCTATGGTCGTAGATGCAGAACATCACTGAGTTGGTCTGAGCCTAGAGAAAGAAGGTTCTTTGGAGTTGACCTTGTGAAAGAAACAGAAGACAAGGTTAGGCAGATACAAAGTAATTTGAAGATAGCTCAGTCCCGACAAAAGAGTTATATAGATAAACGACGTAGACCATTGGTGTTTAACAAGAGAGATTTGTATATCTGAAGGTATCACCAATGAAGGGAGTTTACCCGTTTTGGTGTTAAGGCAAGTTGGCACCTCGTTATATTGGACCATTTCAAATTTTAGAGAGGTATGGAAAAGTGGCAAATCGCTTGAAGTTACCAGAACATCTTTCAGATGTACATGATGTGTTCCATGTTTCTCAATTGAAGAAGTGTCTCCGAGTGCCTGAGCAGAATGTTGAGGTTGAAGGAGTGGAACTTGAACCTAATTTGACCTATTTCGAATATCCTATCCGAGTTCTGGATCAGAAAGACCGTGTTACTCGAAGAAGGATAATCAAGTTCTATAAGATACAATGGAATCAACATTCCGAAGAAGAAGCTACTTGGGAATCCAAAGATTACTTGTTAGAAAAGTTTTCGGAGTTTCTTGCGTCAATATAGAGTAATGTTAGTTGAGCTCGGTCGTTACAAATTGTGTTTTGTAAAGGAACCTCAGTTGTTTTATGGATAAGTTTTGGATGTTTTTGGACTAACACATTTCCTTTTCCTTTACTTACCCTATGACTTTGAATCTCGGGGCGAGATTTCTTTTAGGGGGAAGGATTGTAACACCTCGGGTGTTTAAATACTAAAACATGCCATGTCATCATATGCATAGCACATCATTCATGTGTTAGTGAACAATTTTGATATGCATACACTAAAACAAGTTTACCTTTATGTTATATGTGTTGACTTGTATGGCTTGAATTGAGTTAAAAATTCTTTGTATTGGATTGAATTTCCGAAAACCCTGATTTTCAGTATTTAAATTCTACCTTGAAAACCCATTTCAAAATCTAAGCACATTTTGGGGTTAAGCCTAAAAGCAAAAGTGTAGAGCTTGTCAAGTTATACAAGTTTGTTTTTGGAGTTTTCAAAGTTGTCATGAAAATTTTGAAGTAATTTGAAAAGGCAAAATTCTTTAAATGTCCCCTATTTGAATTCAAAATTTGCATTTCAATATGTAGACCGAATTAGGGGGTGGTTATAAAAGCAAAGTTGTAGAACTTTTATTTTTAGAGATTTTTGAGTTGTTACATAAATTTGGGAGTAATTTGGATTTTAAAATGAATGGCATTTTGGTAAATAAGTGGAACAGTCCCGTCGGGCTGCTATCACCACCGGCGGTCCATCTTCGGCGTTCTAGGCGCGCCCGTGGCAGCGTTTGGCTCCGCGCTGGCATGGTGAAGCTTTTGCGCATCGTCTTCGTGTCCTTGGCTGCGTTATAAAGCCAGCCACCGTCGCCGTTCTCCTCCTTTTCAACTCCTCTACTTTTCTCGTCGCCACCGCCGTAGCTCCGTCGAGCTCTCGCCGTCGACCTAGCACCATTGCTGCCTCGGCAAAGCTTGTCCTAGCTCTGCCTAGTTCTTGCGCATCTAGCCAACCAGTTCTGGTTACCTGATTTCGCCACAAAACACCATACGTCGCCTTTCTTCCTTGCGGCCAGCAACACCACTATCGAGGGAGCGCCGTCATGGCCAGCGCTCTGTGGTGAGCCTCTGACCTCGTGGAGTCTTGCTTCAGCTTCGCCACGAAGCCATAGTGCTTTATACCTTGTTGCCTAGTCGTTTTGTCTACCGCAGTCACTGGATCATCGCCGTCATCGTTGTAGCTCCGCCATGGTTGCTGTGAACGTCGAAAAGCGCCTCCGTTGATTCTCTGGCTTTGCTCTTTGCTCTAACGTGTTCAGGGTGAGCTGCTGAACCTTCCCGTGCTATTGGTTTATGATCTACCGGTCTCACATCACCGGCATAGCGTAGCCGCACCACCGTGTCTGCCATGGCCGTCGGCAAGCTCGTGCGCCACTGTAATTAGTCTCGATAGTGCACTCAATTGATGCGGGATGATGAGGGGAGTGTGTTGGTACTCTCGCTATCGCTGTTGGTCTCACCGGCGGTGAGAAATCACCGGCCAGCGCCGTCGTTGCCGTGGTCAATGCGAGAGGAAGGGGATGACAGGTGGGGTCAAGGTGTCAGTGACTCAGTGTTTTGAAAATGAAATTTTCCTTTTTAGAAATAAATGAATAATTCATAAAAGCAAATAGTAACCTTTAATGATTTAGGTTTTGTTTGAATTTTTGGATTGAGTGATAACCTTGGGTCATTAGTTGGTAATGATCCTTGGCAATTGAAATAAGTGTTATGAAAAAGGTTTAGTTAGTCTTGACTTGTAACTGTACCGCGGTGGAAAGTTGTATTCAAGCTGTTAATTTTGCATTCACCATCGAGCATCATGTTTTGTATCCCGCATCATGTTAAACATGGCATTGTTACTACGTGTAGTGAACGAAGGTGAACACATGGTAGTTAATCAAGTTGCGGAGGAGGTTAATCCGTCAGTTGAGGTCAGATCTGTTAATTGTGGAACGTCTCAGGAACCTGACTTTTCCATGAACCATGGCAAGCCCCGGATGTATTTAAACCTACCTTGTGTTTTACAAATGTTTATCGCTTTCGCTTTTATTTACTGCATTAAGTGATTAGAAGTCAAGTGGGAAACCTTATTGGTGCATTACCAACTTTGTTTTTCCATATCTACCTTGTTGCCAGTTTTACTTCGTAAATGCCTAGTTATGCTTAGCCATGCTTAGATAGATAAAAGTTAGGTGATTACCTGTCACCCGTGAGTTTTAAATGGATCTTTGGTTACGTTTGGTTACTTGTGTTATCATGAGTTATGAGCATGTGAAGTAAGAAATCTAGACCGGGCGACTCGGTGTGTGAGAGCCACAAGACATAGAGGTATTGTGAGCGGCTTCTTTCCGCCTGTGTCGATTAAGATCCGTCCGTTGTTAAATTGCCTGAGGTGAGACTCTGTAGTACTAACCACATACTCCGATAAGCCTTAACTCGGCTATTCTATTACGAGAATGGCTACTCACGCACTGGGAGTGGATAGATGGCGGGAATAGCGTGTACCCACATGGCATTGAGCTGGATTGGTGGAGTACTATATTCTCGGGTGGCGTGGACCTGTTCTTATTTTAGAGGATCTGAGGATAGGTTGGTATATGTAGGTCGGGGACCTGCATATGTCGTGTGGTCTGGAATCCCTAGCTGGGTTTTAATCGATTCGAATCGTCGTTGCTCCTCGGTTATGGAGACTTAACTCACTGTTCATCATCATAGTTAATAACTGAAACTTGAGTAAGGTTTGAGAAAGTGTTGGTTATGAAGTTTCATGATCTCATTATGGATTATGTCAGCTTTGTATATGATCTCTTCAAAGATAAAAATGTTGATATAAAGAATTTTGTTAAAGAGCTTTTACGCAAAAGAACTTTGACTATCGCTAAAGCCATACCTTGAATCCCTGAGCCTGCATTCCTGAGTCTTCTTAGTTTTTATTCCGGTTAAGTCTTGTTGAGTACTTTTGTACTCAGGGTTCGTTGACCCTTGTTGTAGGTGAGCCTCATGAGCAGGTCTGTTTTGGACCGTGCTACATGACTGTCATTCAGGTCGATGACGATAAGTGAATGTATGATCCTTGGGCAGGATACTTATATTGTGTGTTTGTATTATGTTACTAATGCCACTCCACTACTACTATGGTTTGTTATATGTATCGAACTTAGTTTGTAAGGTTTGAAACAACTGGTTTATAAACTAAGTTATTGTAAGACTTCCGCTAATTTACTCTGATGTAGATTTTTGAATAAGTGTTATAATACTACAATGACTCTGTAATAGGATCCTGCTCGAAAATCGTGGATGATTCGGGGTTCCCCGAGGACACCCGACAGACCTCTTAAGTTACTAGGAACATATGCATAGTCGTCAGATGTCATTGGACAGTAACAGGTGCATGTGGGTCCTATAATTTAGGAGGTTCTACCACAATGCCCTGACCGGATCTGGCCCCAGAGCAGCCAGAATGCCAGATCCGATGCCACCCGCTCGATTCGGCCAGGGAGCGCGTTACTCAGAGGAGCACTTCTCCTCTGACCCTCTTCCTCCTTCTCTACCCCGGTCTTCATCATGGTGTGCGGTCGGGGCCAGCCGATGGCATAGATCCGGCTGGATCCAGGCCTGTCCGGGCTTCCCTATAGCCAGAGCTCAGTGGCGAAGGGATGCTGAAAGCCCTAGTTTTGTTTTGTCTAATTGATGAAACCTATTTTGACTAACCCTATGTTCTAAGAGTGGATTTGAGATAGGTTGGTCCAACCCAAGTGAACGAGCTAGGTGGCACTCATGGATGGAGATGGCCACATGAAATGAAGATCATGGTGATGGTGTGAACACATGTGATGATCAAGCTTCAGACTTTGGAAAAGAAGAAAGAGAAAACAAAATGGGCTCAAGGCAAAGGTGATATCCATAGGACCATTTTGTTTTCGGTGATCGAGACAATATAGAGTATGATCACATTTAGGATAGATGGTCGTACTATTAAGAGGGGAGCTCTTATCGGACAACTCGATCATCTAGTGCCATTAGGTGTTGGAAAACTTGCATATGCATTTTAGGCCTAGTGCACAATCGGTGAGAAAGTGATTAACATTTGAAAAATGATTTTGAAAATGCTAACACACTTGCACGTTATGGTGAAACACTTGGAGTGTTAGCATATTTGTAAAGGTGGTGAAAAAGGTGAAGAAAAGGAGGCAAAACTTGGCTCGGGGTCCTGCCACAGGCACCGCCACCCCATGCCCGGTGCATCGCCACCCCTGTGGTGGTGACTCTGGACCGGGGTTCGAAGGTTAGCCCATGAAGGGCTTGAGGCCACCTCATGTCAAATAGAGCTAGGGGAGAAAACTCAGATGAGCCCCAATAGCCCTCGTTCAATCCGCTCTGAAGCAGACTGGGTCATCTCGACCTTCTCGTTCAATCCTGACCGTAAGCCATGCCCACATAATCTCCATTGAGGGGAGGCCAGTGAGCCACCTAAGTCGATCTCCAGAATGGCTCAGGCATCTACCGGGAGGCGGGTTAAGTAGCAGTAGAATGCCACATGAGGGCTGTGCCGACCCTGTTACGAACGACGGACCCAGATTCCACTTGGACATACCCGTTATTAAGCTCACCAAGCACGTCACTCGAGCCATCAAGGCAAGCAATGTTCGCTCAACCTCTCTGGTTGCAGAAACCACGGACGGGGTAACGCATGAAACTATGTCGACCCCTCGACCTCGCTCAATGCATGGGTAGGCGCTCTGCCTCGCCTGACCCCTCAGCTGCGTCTGACACCTCGGGTAGGCACTCCGCCTCGCCCGACACCTCGACCATGCCCTGACACCTCGGGTAGGTGCTCCGCCTCGCCTGACCCCTCGGCTACGCCCCGACATCTTGGGTAGGCGCTCTGCCATGCCCTGCGCTCGGTCACGTCTGACACTTGGGTTGGCACTCCGCCTTGCCTGACCCCTCGGCCACGCCCAACACTTGGGTAGGCGCTCCGCCTCGCCCGACCCCTTGGTCGCGCCCTACGCTTGGGTTGGCGCTCCACCTCGCCCGACGGCGACCCACGATCTTACACCCACTGAGCACGCACATGAAACAAGTATAAACAACCCCTTCATGACTTCACAGAAGTCCCAAAAGGGCTCAGGGGCTCTTGTCGAGTACATAAACCCGGGATCCCTAATGGACCCGCTTCCCTGCAAAAAACTCGGCCCAGCAGATGCGTTGTGACAACGCGCGCCTCGTGGGCTGGCCTAGATACATAATGACACGCCAAGGCAACGATCTGGTCTCCGACTAGAAGGCCTGGCCAAGGTGGGGACACAGTCTGACTCCGACCAGGGATACGCCGGACCTCTGCTCATGATTCTTCCCCGACCGACACGGTCCGACCCAACTAGGAACGACCGACCGGGGACGCCCACTCAGTGAGGGCCCAGGGATCAGACAAAGTAGATAAGGTAAGACGCTAAAGTCAACTGCAATACCAAGGATCGTACCCTGCCATGCCCTGCGCACCTTCAGGACAATGCCACCAGGCCATGCCAGACGGGCACTATGCAACCTTCCAGGAGTGTTAGAGGACAAACAGTATTGTAGGCGCCGACGTTTGCCATACTAGGAGAACATGGTAGAGCCTGCCACATGCGTCTGACATAAACAGCATTGTGGGCGCCAACGACCGTCTCGTACCCGACGGCGTGGGCAACAAGACAAGATAGCACACGTATCCATTCTCTCTTTCTCTGACTTGTAAGGACATCCCCTTCAACTATAAAAGGGGATACGCTCTCTCCTCTCTAGAGGACATTCTCTCGGCTCTCGAAAGAAAAGAGGCTGGACGTTCTCTGTGGCTATTCTAACTCTGGCTCTCCTTAAGACAGAGAACTCGAATAGCTCAATAGCTCTAGAACTCTAAAGCTACATAGAGCATACGCTCCAATACTTAGCGCACATTAGAGCCTCCATCACTATCGGCCCTTCGGTCCAGAGTCCGACCAGGCCTTTAACACCCCCGTCTTATTCCTACTCGTTTATAACCCTACAGCAAACTTTGAGCACCTGGGCTCAGGAATGAAGTCACCGACCGACCGAAACTGGACGTAGGGCATGTTGCCTGAACCAGTATAAATCCTGTGTCATTAAGTGCTTGGCCACATCCGATCACAACGCACGGCAAAACTACAAATATTTACTTGTTGGTCACTTTTCACACCGACACCGATCTTAAAGACAAGAGAAAATGGTGAACAATAAAAAAGACACATGTACCCACTACGCTAGAACAGACGATCACTGTTGAACTATCACTATTGGTTGCTTTAGAACCCGCAGCTGGTTCATAGCTTCAATTGACTGTGATAGCACAACCGAGAGTGATAGGTGGAGTACCGGTTCGTGGCTTCTACGAGGAGTGAAGGCATGGTACTATCAATGTCGGTTGAGCTACAAACCGCCAGTGATAGTCTATTTTGAAAAAAAATCATAACTTTTTATATGAGGTCGGATTAAGATAAACTTTATATCAAAATCACATACTTCAAAGACATCTAAAACTTTGTAGTTGATAATTTTTTAATTTCAGATGATTCACATGTCTAAATATTCAATATAAGTTCTCAGATCGGATTTGAGATGTCAACAATATCGAAAAAGACAAAGCCAATATCGAAGTTGTAGTACTTGACGAGATCTACAACTTTCCGGTAAGTAACTTTTTCATTTGAGATTATTTAGAGTGTCAAATATACAATATAAGATTTGAAATTATGTAGTTAAAAGAACAACATTAGTTATATAGTCACAGGTGTCGCGTAGTTTAGCTGGTTTGGACATTCAGGAGAATGTGAACATTGAGGTTCCAGCTAGTATGGACGTTCAGGAGAATGCGAACATTGAGGTTCTAGGTTTGAGTCCTGGAAACACATATTTTTTTTCTTTTTATCACCTAGCTAGGATTTCGACCTGGCAGTGATTATGAAATCTGGCGTGCTTCCTTATTATTTATTCTCAAGAAAATTCCTTCAATGCCATCTAAAACTATACCGGTCCCTTTATTGCCACTTATCCCTTCCTCTCCAACTCCTCAGCCAACGAAAAAGCAAACCGAGGGTCTGGACAGCCGTTCCTTCTATACCCTTCTAGTGTGTTCTCATGTTTGAATGTACATTTTCGTTTAAAAGTAATACATGTTGGTTGTATTAAAAAAATCCATTTATTGCCATCTAAATTTATTGGTTTCCTTTGTTGTCATTAGTTTATAATTTGTATTCCCCTATACACCATTGCACACTAGAGTTTGATTCTAATGGCGTTAAAACATCCCTGGGCAGCCACATCTGCCCCTCTTGTCTCACTCCCAAATCGATACCCACCATAGCTCTCTTCCCATCATAGGGATGTGTGCATCATCTGTCCCTGCAAGCCATGGAGTTGTGTGTCTGCCCAAATCGACGAGTGTGTCTGCTCCTACTACCTCCATCCATCTTGTGCCGAGTTGGCCCCTTGCCCGAGCCGAGCGAGTGCGGTCGGCGAGCGTGTGGACGAGTAGTGCATGGTGGGCTGGTGGCGGCGAGCGCGAGGGAGGCAAGGCAGGCATACAATCCCCTGCATGCATATCCACGGATCCACCACATACAACGCTAACTAGTCTTCAGCATGCATGCATGAACAGATGCGCTGCTGCATGTTTATCAGCGTTTGTAATTAGCGACTATCATTTGGAAAGGGGCTCCTCTTCTTCCTCTCATTCCCTTCTTTTCTTCTTCTGCTTCTCTTTTTTCTTCTAAACTAAACCCATGGCCAAAATCAAACTTGGAAAGGGCGACAGATTAAGGTACTATTATCTATTGTGCGTGCCTGGAAACCCTCTCATTTTTATTATGTGGCCATAGCCATGTAGGAGAACTTTATCAAGCAAAATTAAAGGTAGCGATTTTCATTAGTGGTGTGGCGGTTTATATTAGTAGTAATTTGGTGTGACAGTTTTACGCGGATCGAATCCGTTTAATTCCTCCATCTGATGTGTGTACTGGAATCTCGTGCAGATGGTGCTGCAGGAGCTAGTAGCAAGCAATGATGGATCGCTGTGATGCGATGCATGACATGATGCCTGAGAGTGACATTCCACACATTAGGCAATGCTAGGGTAAAGGCACGTTGCTAGTGTTTTGCCGAAATGGGCCGACGCCGTCGCCGGCTTCCGCGTCCTTGCATTGGCTCGATCATCGATCGGCTCCGTCCTACAGGCTACAGCGCTCAATTTCGTTTCAAAACACACCACGTCATTATCGTTTTAGATTAAATGGAAGAAATGAGAACATCAGTCATTAGGCTTCTTAAAAAAAGGAAAGGGCACATATTCTTCATATCATGCCATCATCCATGGAATATATTCTTGATGTGACACGATCAAATCCAATCCAACTGACAAAAACTATCATATCATCAGATAAAAAGTAATCAACGTACATTGCCCCATTCCGCTTACCCCATATTCGGCTTGTTTGACTTATTTTTTCAGTCGGAACAATGTTTTTCTCTCACAACAATTCAGACAGGACAGTGTTTTTTAACCAAGATTCAGCAAGCCGAACGTGACCAATTATATCAAAGATCTTTTTTCGTATGTATAGTTTAACAATACAAAGCTCGGACGATAATTGGTGACTACCGATCCAAACTCCCCTAAAGCTCACACGACTGTGGTTAAAAAAGAACTACTTAGCGACCGTTTGGACCAGTGATGAGACTGAGAGCAAGAAATGAAAAAAAAAAGATTTTGAGGTCTGGAAAACACCGCGTGGCAAGTATAAAGACCGCAACTGACTTTTACTATTTCCTTTAATAATCAAATACGTTTACCCGTTCTCAAGTTAGGGAGTACAAGATTTTGTGCGTTCCATGGTTAGAACCGAAAGTAATTATTTTTCCTTTTTTTATTAACATCTGCATGTGATGTAAGTTACTTTTCTCATGCTATGCTTTAATATAATTTCGTGATGTATCCTCTTTAACTTTTGCGCTAGTAAAAATAGGCACTAACTAGCCCTCAACCTTAATTTGAGACCTACTCTCAAAAAGACAAGCCAAGAGATTAGCCAAAAAGTTTTGCCAAAATGGTTACTACGCCGGCTTCCGGGAAGTTTCCTTGGCTCAAATCCATCCTGCTTAATTAATTTCATTTCGAGAACAATTACCAAAACTACACCGCATCATGCATGCATCCAGCAGGGTCCGGTTCCGTAGCAGCCAGTCATCAAGCGAGCGCGCGCGATGCACATGCATGCATGTGTAGGGTGGGAGCATCTTTTTTTTTACCTTGTCACAGGCCGGGAGGTTTTCTATACTCGATGAAGAAGAAATTTATGATAGGAGAAACCGGTTTCTAAACTTTGGAGGAGCTGATGGCACTATGGGTATATATGCAATGGGTGCTGGGGCGGACACAGCGGTGGGGCGGGGGGGGGGGGGGGGGGGGGGGGGGGCTCAAGCCCCCCTACCCATTTCGCAGCAGGGGAACTCCTGTAGAGCCTCCATGAATTTTTAGGCAAAATTCTATAGTGTAGGGGTGCTGAGACTTAAGATCGAACAACAGTGTTGTTCAGCCCTCCCTAAAATATTTTTCTAGATCCGCCACTGAATGGGTGCTATACGTACACTGTTACAAAAAGTTCACCACCGTCAGGGATATTCTTGTTTTGCAGTAGTGGTTCCACCCAACCATAGTCACACTGTGAATGGCCACAAGTAACTTGGCTCAAGACTTGTGTCTAATTGAGTATGTCGGCGCATGCAAATGATGAACACGAAGACTAAAGACACTTTAGAGTGAATGTACGTTGTAGTCATGGGACAATCTAAGTTTCCTCGAACCATCAAACAGTCTTTACAAAGAACATATATAGATGGAGAAAAGTAAAATTCAGCTTGCTCACATCCAAAACCCTGCCTCCATTTCATTAATAACCAGCTTTCTACTGTTCCCTTCTCTTTTAGATAAGGGCTAACTCCATGCTAGCTTCCTGATCCGCTCCACCAACGATGGCTCAAGGATACAGTAGTGTAGTTTGTTGTGATGAATTTTCCTGAATTGAATTCAAGAAATGTACTCAGAAGTTATTTGTTAGAAGTTAAGAAGTGGCATGCATGAAAACGAAAGTCTTTACACTTGCAAAATCTTCACAGTCAGCAAATATTCTTGTATTGAATTTATATAATACATCATACTAGAATCTCGTTTTTTCTGTTATGCGAAACCCAGAAAATGGAATAACAATATAATTTTCGACAATACCCTTAGAAAAACCCAAAATTAAGACGAAATCTTTTTCTTGGTTCACCGTTAAATAATTTCTATGCCCACACCACAGAAATGCGCCCAGATTAAAACTAATTTTTCTGTGTGTTAATCCGCGCGATAGAAAAAAGAAACTGCCATTCGTGCGATCCCCGCCTGCTTTGAAGGAAACAAATCGATCACCTGAGGCCACATGCATGAAAGAAAACAATAATCATGCATGGAATGAAACAATCATGCACGGAAGAAAACAATAATCATTTACTCTTTTTTCAAATAGTGGTCTTCATTTCGGAACCCTTCATGCAGTTTAATAATGGCTGGGGAACTAGGCTTGTGAGAACTTACTCTTAATTGGGTTGCGAGCTAGGGATGTAGCACTTCAATGGGTGTCTTGGTTGAGTTCTACAATTGCCAAAAATTGATGGTGCTGATAAGATTGACAATCCTGTAACTCTGCAGTACCTTTCTTTTTTTTTCAAAAAAAAGAGGATAAATGCTACTTATGGTCGAATCAATGTTCTTTTTGTTGTTTTGATTTGATGCCCACAGCCCATAGCCCACATGTTAACACTTTTAGATGTGTTTGTAAAGAATCAAAAGGAGTTGGCCTAATGTCAATCTTTTTTGTCGTCTTTTTCATTCTTTATATTTATACTAGGTAGCGTGCCCGTGCGTTGCTACGGGATAACTAACAATTTATACTAAAAACACACAGATCACATAATAAGATAACAATACTGTAAAAATTGAATACCAACGTTAAAGTGATATTTAATCCAAAAAGCAAAGTTTATGAATTTAACAGTCACAAAGTGCGTGGCGTCGTAGGCTCACAAACTCTACTTTATAGACCTTTTTGTGATGCGGCTAAGATAATATTTTATATTGATAGGAAGAAATCTCCCATATCCATTTCTTTTATTGTAATCCATTTATCTGGACAATGTTTGAGGTGAGGGCATGGTTACAGTTTTTAGTAGCTTTGCGATATTGTCCGAAGTTATGAGATGATTGATATCTTGCAATGATCTTTTCATTAATTTAGTTTTCTATCTATGTTTAATTGTTTATTCAGTCTATTTTATAAGCACGTCAGTAGATAATGGATGACATGCATGAAAAACGAAGATGTCTTTACACTGCAGAAATCTTTCAAGAAGATCATGCATAGATTATTCTTGTATTGAATATTATATATATACAATCACTACTAGAATCTCGCTTTTTTCTGTGTATGCGAAAACACACAGAAAAATGCGAATACCGTCAGAAAAATATTTTTCTGACGGTGTACCCTCAGAAAAATACCCACAGAAATATAATGACAGAAAAATCAAATTTTTCTATGGGTTCACCGTTAGAAATAATTTTTCTATGGGTCCCACACGCACAGAAAAATGGTTTTCGCCCAGATTAAAACTAATTTTTCTGTGTGTTAATCTACACAGAAAAAAGAAATAAACGCATAGAAAAAAATATTTTTCTATCGATCTAGGTGAACTCACAGGAAAATTCATTTCGCCCAGATTAAAAAAGAATATTTCTGTGTAGCCAGCCTCACAGAAAAAAAGAGTTAAACGTACAAAAAAAATTATTTTAAAACAGTAGCAACATCATATTAAAATATATATTTCCCAAACAGTAATTTCTGTGCATGACAACAAGGTTTCATTCAAATAATACACAAATACAGTACTCGAAGGGACCTTGATGGGTGACCAGACAACCGATCAAGTATCAAGAGTACCAAAACAAGTATCACGCCCGATGTGGCTGGGCGACAAGCAAACTTCAAATGACCGACATCAAAGTTCTAAACCATCACGAGAGGACAACTAGGACACCATAATGAGCTTCACTACTGTGGCAGCGGTAGCTGCTCCTGCTGCTGCTGTTGCGAGTGCGGCGACGGAAAGGTGGCAGTGGTAGGCATGGTCGGCGACACTCCTGTAGCGACAAAGAAGCAAGTGTTAGGACTAAGTTCTCTAGGTTAGGACTAGGTAACTCATAAAATCCAGGAAGGCGAAGAAAAACCTAAGTCAATACCGATCGAAGCTGAGCCTAATGTAGTGTATCCCTGAGAGTATGATGCTGGATAGGACGTCGGAGCTACACCTGCAAGAAAGGCGAGGTTTGAGTCAGAAAAGCATAATAAGGAAATTTAAGGAGTGAAACGCGCAAGGGACACAACTTGAGCAATAAATAACAAAGGAATACCTAGAGTCGCCGGCTAGAAGATCTGGTAGAGGTGTGCAGCAAAGCTGACCTATGACATCTTTGTTTTGACTACTATTTTTTCTTCATGTTTTTTCTCTAAAACTGCTATGGACTACCTTCCCCTTGATACCACAAAGGACATGACACATTCATTTGGAAAACAGAGATATAGACAGGTATACATCTAACAGTTCGTGGTTCTTCTAATTGTCAAGGTCACACACCTCAACTAGTGAAGTATCGACCCTAGGAACAATTAGGAAATTGTCATAACAACATGGAAGCAATTGAACAAAGTACAAATAAAAAACTTGCTGAAAACTCAGCTACATAGCAACCAAAGATTGACAACCAGCAAAGATTTTGGGAACACTGAATCAAACTGACAAATGACTGAGCAGCAGTTGTCTAAAGTTCGGTCACACCAAACAAGCTACTGTCGGATGGGTCACTGCTGAAAAACTGTTGTTCGGTCTCTCCTAGCAGCAAGCACGAGGAAAAGATCATGAATGAGCAGAGATTTCAAGTAAAAATTGCCAACTAGTTGCTGCAATTACTGGACAGTGACCTTTTCCATGTAAGAAAATTTAATCCACATTTTCAATTGTGCTACTAGACAAACAAAAGCATGCAAGCCACAAATTAAATATTCAGAACTAAAAATTTAATACAGGCAGAGTAGTGAATGAGCAATCTCTGAACTTATTGTTCTCACGTCGCAGTAATAGAAACATATTAGGAACATTGAGGCTAGTTGTACTCTATTCGCTTTACACAATTATAATAACCTTCAGTCATACTACTACACTAAAGAGTATCTCAATTCTAGGATCTAAGTAAGAAGGAACTTGGCGACATACCTCTGTCTCTTCCTGGCT
This sequence comes from Miscanthus floridulus, assembly GCF_019320115.1. Lineage (NCBI taxonomy): Eukaryota > Viridiplantae > Streptophyta > Magnoliopsida > Poales > Poaceae > Miscanthus > Miscanthus floridulus. Next base: position 11,007 of record NW_027098011.1, on the reverse strand, counting down.
CATTCCCTCTTTCCATTCATGATCAAGAAGGGCATAAAGGTAACTGGAACCTGAACCTGTAATTTAGAGATAACATAAATAAGTGTCAGAAACAATATTTCTCAAGCAAAGCAAGTTTTTTTTCATAACAAGATTTAGAGTATGAACACTCAGAGATCATGTACAACTCAAATAGTAAGTGATTTAATTACTAGATCACTAGCCATAGCACAAAAGGTATGTCACAGCAAAGAGAATAATGGAAGTAGCATTGAAATACTGACTTGGAAGAAGGGAACAAAATGCTAGTGCTGCGAATGATTCTGGTGACTGGGGAGGCTGGGGTAGTGGAGTTGGTGTTGCTGCAAAGCCAGCAGATCAAGATAATTCATGGGAAGTGCATGCTAAGGTGTAGGACAATCTTACATGTCACTTTCATCTTCCTTAAGCATAACAGGGTATGTCTGTTTTTTTTATCAACAATGGCATACAAAAAAAGGACTAACATCAAGCCAAATAACCAATAGTAGTATATACATTAATAAACACAGGAAAAAAAGTATAATCGTATACATAAGAAATTTGGTTCACAATAGATGATTACCTAGGTTATCTTCAGTAATACAAAAAATGACTTATACTTTGGCTGCTCACTCAATTCTTTATACTAGTATCACAATAAAACAATCTAGACAAATGAGAGAAAAAACTGAAACATGGAGGAAATGATATCTCAGTCATGATTCATCACTTATACCAACCTCATCATCACCCGATTCACCACCTTCTATTGCATGGTTTATATCAGCACATCTATCATACACTAAGAAAAACACTAAAGACAGCTATGATACAAATCAGAGAGCATCCTAATGAAGTCAAATGTTGAGAGAATCACACTTTGAGGTGCTACGCCAATTAGCGATTTCAGCAGGATAGGCATGTAGACACATAAGCATAGTAGTATTGTCAATCTAACGTACTCTTGCAAGTGAATAAAATAAGTTTCTAAACAGGCCATTTGACATTGCTAACCACCTTGCAAGTGAATCATACATATTCAAATCAGATTGTTATATGGTAATAAAATAAGCTCATATTTATCAAGTGCAAGCAGTCGGTTCTTACTACTGATTTTACAGTTGGGGTCATCAAAAGTTGAGAAATCAAGTGCCAATCTCAGACTCTGAAAAGGTTGGAACAATGTCAAGCCAATTTAAAATCAGTAAGGTATGCATTACTTAAAGTTCCAGTACCTCAACACAAGCTCAAGGTTGGAACATTGGCCTCAGATATCAGTTGCTCCTCGGTTGACCTTGAGCTTGGAGCATAAGAAACAAACAGAGTAAGAAACAAAGTTTCAATACCTCTGAAAGCTTCTAGGCCCCTAGTTGGATTTCGGTGATTAATGTCAATACAAGATTACTATGACTAACGTGTGTTTTGCAGAGGCAATTAAGTTAGGTCATGGTATTGGAGATCGATTGGGCAATCGAGGTTGTCATGCCCCTACGATGGAAATCGTTTCGGTTCTCAAAGGATGGACGACAAGGTTAAGGATGACTAGTTCTAAGTGTCAATTGGAGTTGGAGAGACACTTAGAGTAGTTTAGGACTTTGTTTTTCCTTTGGCCGTACTATGAAGGGGGGTATGAACGGGTAGCTTGACCTAGTTGAGTCTAGTGAGTTAGGTGTGGTGCACACTTGTTAAAACTAGCTCTAGGTAGCTCCTATGAATGCCTAAGATCCTTTGGAGCAAACTTCATTCACATATGTTCGAAAGTTGGAAGTGAATGGAGTGTCAAACACTGACCGGACGCTGGCTCCGGTGCGATCGGACGCTGGTCGCAGGGTCCGGTCAGTTCATTTGACTAAGGTAATCAAGTCTGGTGTGACCGGACACTGGAAGGTCGTGTGATCAGACGCTGAGGGCCAGCGTCCGGTCGACTCCAGTAAGGGTCCAGACTTGGGAAAGAGTGACCGGACGCGTCCGGTCAGTGGTGACCAGACCCTGAGTATCCAGCGTCCGGTCGTTTACAGTAAGGATCCAAGAGCGACCGAACGCGTCCGGTCGGTACTGACCGGACTCTGACAGCATCCGGTCATCACTTGAAAACTGTACGCGGGTTGAACTAATCGGAGCGTCCGGTCAAAACGATCGGAGCATCCGGTCATCCCGCAGAAGCTCATAACGGTTCGTTTTTCAGGCTACCTTATAAATAGAAGCTCCACTCATGAGTGGAGCAACTTTTGCTCATTCCAACAGCTAAGAAACACGTTTGTGAGTACCAAGAAGAGCAAGGTCCTAGTGAGGTGTTTGTGATTTGAGAATCCAAGAGAGTAGCCTCACTAGCAAACCAAGAGTAGCAAAGTGTGCATCCATCTTCTCATTAGGCTTCGCATGGTCAAGTGAGAGTTCGTGCTTGTTACTCTTGGTGATTGCCATCACCTAGACGACTTGGTGGTGATTGGGAGTTTGGTGTTCACCCGGCGGAGCTTGTGGGTGACCCAACTCAAGTTGTGAGCGGCTTTGGGTGATTCGCCGCGACGGAGTGTCGAAGAATCAACCCGTAGAGAGCACTTGATCCTTGCGCGGATCAAGGGGGAGCTACACCCTTGCGCGGGTGCTCCAACTAGGACTAGTGGGGAGTGGCGACTCTCCGATACCTCGGCAAAACATCACCGCGTTCCTTTCTCTCTCTATTTACTTTGAGCAATTACTTTGAGTATTTACTTTGAGAAATTCAATACTTGCTTTACATCCATAGAATTGCTTGCTAGAGTAAGTTTGGAACATAGGTTGTGAGGTTGTTGTGCATTAGTTTGATATAAACACTTTTCTAGGCACAAGGGGTTAATTGGGCTATCCGTAGGATTTGATTATTGCAAGAGAATTTAGAATTAGCCCAATTCACCCCCCCCCCCTCTTGGGCATCTTGATCCTTTCAATTGGTATCAGAGCCTCATGCTCATGTTTTTAAGCTTAATCGCTTAGAGCAAGATGTCTCACGGGGATGGACCTCCTCCTATCTTTGAGGGAGATGATTTTCCATATTGGAAAATCCGCATGGAAGCGTACTTAGAAGCTCTAGACGTTGGAATACTTAGAGCCGCCTCTCAAGGGTTCCCAACACCTAAGAATGCCGCACAACTTCAAGGCGATGAAGTGAACTATGAAAAATGGAATGCAAAGGCTCGCAACACAATCTTTAGAAGCCTTTGCAAAGATGTGTTCAATCGTGTAAGGAACAACAAAGACGCCCATGCACTATGGTCGGACGTTTGTGCGCTCCATGAGGGAACCAAGAGTGAGCGTGAGGAACGCTATCATCTTGTAATTAAAAAGCTAAATTCTTTTGAGATGTTTCCCAAAGAAAGTGCTAATGAGATGTATTCTCGATTAAATGTTCTTGTAGAGGAAGTCAATGGGCTTGGACTTACTCAAATGTCACCATCCGACGTTGTGAGAAAAATCTTGAGTGTCCTCCCCATTGACAAATATGGGCACATTGTGACCGTGCTACATCAAGGTGATCTTTCCACTGCTACACCGACACAAATCTTGGGAAGGATCAATGCTCATGAGATGTACATGCACATCACACCACAAGATGGCTCATCCTCTACAAAGAAGAAAGAGAAGGACCTAGCATTCAAAGCTAGCCAAGACAAGGGCAAAGCAAGACTTGAATATGAGAGCTCAAGTGATGAAGATGATGAAGAAAGCCTTGCCCTCATGGTGAAGAAGACCACCAAGATGCTAAAAAGGCTAAACAAGAGTGGCATCAAGTTTGATGGCAAGAAGAAGAAGTTCTTCACTAGCTCAAGAAGAAAGCCAATCTCCGAGATGGATTGCTACAATTGTGGCGAACTTGGACACCTAGCTCATCAATGCACAAAGCCCAAGAAAGACAAGTTCAAGAACAAGGGCAAGAAAGATGATTCAAGCGATGAAGATGAAAAGAAAAAGAACAAGCCATACAAGAAGAGAGATGGCAAAAAGAGGGACTTCTACAAGAAGAAGAAAAGTGGCAAGGCCTACATTATCGGTGATTGGCTCACGGACATTGATTCATCAAGTGGATCATTCGATGATGATAGTGATGATGAAAAGGTGGCCGCCATTGCTATTGATCTTGCATCTTCACCGCCACCATCGCCATCATCCTCTACACACCTATGCCTTATGGCCAAAGGTGAACGCAAGGTAACTAAGAGTGATGATAGTAGTGATGATGAACATGCTAGTGATGATGATAGTGATAGCGATGATGATGACTCACCTACATATGATGATCTTGTCAAAATACTAAGAAAATATACTAAGATCATTAGAAAGAGTAGAGCTACAAATGAAAAACTTGATGCTAAAAATGATTCACTCTTAGCTAAGTGTGATACATTAGAAAAGGCTAATGATGAGCTCAAAGAAACAAATGATTCTATATCATCCAAACTCAAGGAGCTCAAATCTTCTAAGAAAGAGCTTAATGATAAAAATGATAAACTTGAGTGGGTGCACAATGAGCTTATCACTAGTCACAATAAGCTAAAAGATGAATATACAACTCTAAAGATCAATTATGATACCCTTATTATTGCACAAGAATTCTTACCAAATGAGCCACATGATGCTACTAACCATGTTGTTAAGATTGATATAGCTACCTCATGTGATGATTTAATTGATGAAAGCATTGAGCATGGATCTAGTAGCAAGGGCAAGCAAGTGGTTGAGTGCAATGACTATGATGAGTATGTCAAGCTCAAGAGTGACAATGAGAAGCTCATGAAAGATCTTGAAGAGATGAAAAGTCACAACACCATTATACTAGAAACTCTTGATCATGACAAAGAGGTGATCCTTGAGAATGAGAAGCTAAAAGAAGAAATCAAGAAACTCGAGGAGGAGAAGAACAATGATATTCTCAAGGAAGAGAACAAGAAGCTCAAGATGGAGAAAGAGCATCTCAAGGTGGGATTGAGCAAGTTTGCTAGAGGCAAGCATCTCCAAAGTGAGCTACTCATGAATACCATCATGAAGATGGATAGAAGTGGCATTGGATATATGGCAAGTGTAGAGAAGAAGAAGGCTCAAGCTCAACACCAACAATCAAAGCCAAAGCCAAAGCCAAAGAGATGTTTTGAGTGTGGACAAGAAGGATACTTTGCTCATGAGTGTCAAACTCCACCACCACAACCCTTGCCCAAGCATGCTAGACCTTTTGCTTTCAATGCTCACTACATGCTTAGAAAAGATTCAAGTGGAAGGATGAAAGTCATGTTCTTAGGTCCCCCCAACAAGAGTAGGCCTAAGAAAATTTGGGTGGCTAAGTCACTTGTTGAGAAGGTGAAGGGCCCTCAACAAGCTTGGATTCCTAAAGCTTGAATCTCTTGTGTGTAGGTGAACTACAAGACCGGTGGAAGTCATTGGGTTATTGATAGTGGTTGCACTCAACATATGACCGGTGATCCTCATATGTTCACCTCACTAGATGAAGAGGTAGATGGACAAGAGAAAATAACATTTGGAGATAATTCAAAGGGCAAGGTTAAAGGATTGGGTAAAGTGGCAATCTCAAATGATCATTCCATCTCCAATGTGCTCTATGTTGCTTCATTGAGCTTCAACTTGCTATCCGTTGGGCAATTGTGTGATCTTGGCTTTCAATGCTTATTCACCGAGAAGGAGGTTGTTGTATCCAAGGTAGATGACAATCAAGTGATATTCAATGGATTTAGATACAACAACTTATATCTAGTTGACTTCACCTCCGAAGATGCAAACTTGAAGACTTGCCTATTCACCAAAACAACACTTGGGTGGCTATGGCATAGAAGACTTGCTCATGTTGGGATGAGCTCACTCAAGAAGCTTATGAAGAATGATTTGGTGAGAGGGTTGAAGGATGTGAAGTTTGAGAAGGACAAGCTTTGTAGTGCATGTCAAGCCGGCAAGCAAGTTGCAAACACTCATCCAACCAAAGCTTTCATGTCAACCACAAGAGTGCTAGAACTCCTACACATGGATTTATTTGGACCAACAACATACAAGAGTTTGGGAGGAAATCTCTATTGTCTTGTGATTGTGGATGACTATTCAAGATATACATGGGTGTTCTTCCTTCATGACAAATCCGAAGTTGCATCTTGTTTCAAGAAGTTTGCCAAGAGAGCTCAAAATGAATTTGAAGTGAAGCTCAAGAAGATAAGAAGTGACAATGGTAAAGAGTTTGACAACACAAACATAGAAGCTTATTGTGATGAAGTTGGAATCAAACATGAAGTCTCCGCAACCTATACTCCTCAACAAAATGGTGTGGTTGAGAGAAAGAACCGGACTTTGATCACTCTTGCAAGGACAATGCTAGATGAGTACAACACCCCCGAAGCTCTATGGGCGGAAGCAATCAACACCGCATGTTATGCATCCAACCGCCTATTTCTTCAAAAGTTCCTTGTCAAGACTCCGTATGAGTTGCTCAATGGGAAGAAGCCGGACGTCTCCTTCTTTAGGGTGTTTGGTTGCAAGTGCTACATCTACAAGAAGCGGCAACACCTAGGGAAGTTTCAAAGACGTTGTGATATAGGTTTTCTTGTTGGCAACTCATTGAAGTCCAAAGCATATAGAGTATTTAATCATGCCACCGGCTTGGTTGAAGAAACATATGATGTGGAATTTGATGAATCTAACGGCTCCCAAGGAGCACATGAGAATCTTGATGATGTAGGTGATGAACCATTGAGGGAGGCTATGAAGAATATTTTGGTGGGAGACATCAAGCTAAAAGATGATGAAGATGATGTACAAATCATTAACCAACCTTCTTCATCAAGTGTACCACAAGATGGTGAAAAAGATGGGAGAGTAGAAAATGAAGATACTCATATCTCCCATGAGCAAATGGTGGTACAAGCACAAGATGTTGATGCTCCACAATCTCCTCCTCAAGTGGTCAATAGAAGAAATACACCTTTCCTACAAGATCATCCACAAGATCTCATCATAGGAAGTCCAACAAAGGGGGTGATGACTCAATCTCAAAAACTTACTTCATTTATTGCTCATCACTCTTTTGTCTCTTGCTATGAGCCTACCAAGGTAGAAGAAGCTCTTAAAGATCCGGATTGGATCAATGCCATGCATGAAGAGTTGAACAACTTCACTCACAATGAAGTTTGGAATCTTGAAGAGCGACCAAAAGGTGCAAGAGTCATTGGAACAAAGTGGGTGTTCCGCAACAAGCAAGATGATCAAGGTGTTGTTGTGAAGAACAAGGCAAGACTAGTTGCAAAGGGGTTCTCTCAAGTTGAAGATTTAGATTTTGGAGAAACCTTTGCACCGGTTGCAAGATTAGAAGCCATCCGTATCCTTCTTGCATATGCATCGCATCATGAAATGAAACTATATCAAATGGATGTGAAAAGTGCATTCTTAAATGGCTTTATTAATGAACTAGTCTATATTGATCAACCTCCCGGGTTTGAAGACCCTAGATATCCTAATCATGTTTATAGGTTGTCCAAGGCACTATATGGGCTTAAGCAAGCCCCAAGAGCTTGGTATGAGCGCCTTCGGGATTTCCTTATTGAGAAGGGCTTCACCATTGGGAAGGTCGACACCACACTATTCACCAAGAAGCTTGATGAGCATATCTTCATTTGTCAAGTATATGTTGATGATATCATCTTTGGATCATCAAATGAAGACTCATGCAAAGAATTTGGTGAATTGATGTCTAAGGAGTTCGAGATGTCAATGATTGGTGAGCTTACATTCTTTCTTGGTTTTCAAGTCAAGCAAAAAAAAAGAAGGCATCTTCATCTCTCAAGAGAAATACACAAAAGATCTTCTCAAGAGATTCAAGATGGATGAATGTAAGCCAATCAAGACCCCAATGCCTACCAATGGACATCTCGACCTAGATGAGGGAGGTAACTCGGTTGATCAAACTCTCTACCATTCTATGATTGGTAGCTTGTTATATTTAACCGCATCTAGGCCTGACATCATGTTTAGTGTGTGTATGTGTGCTAGATTTCAAGCTAGTCCTAAGGAAACACATTTAATTGCCGTAAAAAGAATCCTTAGGTATCTTAAGCACACACCAAGCATTGGCCTTTGGTATCCCAAAGGAGCTTTATTTGAATTAATTGGCTATTCCGATTCGGACTACGCTGGATGCAAAGTTGATAGAAAGAGCACATCCGGAGGGTGCCATTTGCTTGGTAGATCACTTGTGTCTTGGTCCTCTAAGAAACAAAATAGTGTGGCTTTGTCCACCGCCGAAGCGGAATACATTGCCGCGGGTGCTTGTTGTGCACAAATATTATACATGAAACAAACTTTACTAGACTATGGAGTAGTTCTAGAGAAAGTACCCTCTTTTGTGCGACAATGAAAGTGCGGTAAAACTTGCAAACAATCCGGTTCAACACTCTCGCACCAAGCATATAGATATCCGCCATCACTTTCTAAGAGATCATGTAGCTAAAAATAATATATCACTAGAAGGTGTAAGATCCGAAGATCAATTAGCGGATATCTTCACTAAACCGCTAGATGAGGCTATATTTTGTAGATTGCGGAATGAGCTCAATGTACTTGATTTTAGTAACTTCACTAAAAATTGAGCTTGTGTTGTCCCTTGCATTCATTGTAATATACAACATGTTTAATTTGTGGCAATGCACATAGGGCTTGTCTAACATGGTTAAGATAACCGCCGAAAAGCGTGTGAAGAAGCTTAACCTTGGATCAAACTTGACAAGCAACTAGATTTACTTACAAGTATTGCATATGCATGAATGTTGTTTTGTCGTCTTGTTCCATTTGCTCTCTTGTTGCCTATTTTCTTAAAAAGAATTGTAGCCTAAGGCAAAATATTTTAAAAAAATGAGGGTTCGAGAGAGGTCACTCACATCAGTCCCAATTGGTGTTTATTTGGATCTTATTCAAGTTGGGACTTGATTGGGAACAGGCAGCGCGAAGGAAGGTTGAAGATTGGCTGGAAAAGGTGCACCGGACGCTGCTGTCCAGCGTCCGGTCAGTTCACAGGAGGTGAACTGCTAATGAAGGAGTGACCGGACACTGCGACTGTGCGTCTGGTCAGGAAGGGTTCAGCGTCTAGTCGATCGAAGGGTGACCAAGTTGTACTGACCGGACCCTGCCTGCGTCCGGTCATGGACCACTGGACGCGTCCGGTCCCGATTCCAGAGGTTTTGGACCTCTCTGGAATCGACCGGACGCTGGGTGGTAGCGTCCGGTCGCTACCACCGGAGCGTCCGGTCGCTACCACCGGAGCGTCCGGTCAGTGGATCTCGCGCGTCTTAAGGACTCTTTTCCCCGTTTCCTTTTCTGTCATGTTTTTGGGGATTACTTAACCGTACCCGTGTCCTTTGTCTCCCGTCGTGCCCTAGCCCGAGCAGCCGCATAGCCACGCGCCACCGTACCGTGCCCACGCTCGCCAGCCACGCGCCTCCGTGCCCCTGCCTCGCCGCACCACCGTAGCTCGCAAGCCACCGAGCCTCGCGCCGCCGTCCCGCGCACCACCGCGCTCGGCCCCCTCGCTAGCCACACACCGCCGTCCCGCGCGCCACCGCGCCGATCTTCTTGCTCCCAAGCTCGCCGCTCCGCTGTTGCCAAGGCGTCTGGTCATCACGCCGAAGTGCCCTAGCCCTACCATCCCATTTGGTAAGGCAAGCTTTATTTTTCAATCTTGATCTATCAATGGTGACCTAGATCGATTTGCAGTCTCTGATTCTCCATTACATTCAAGACATTTACCCTAACCCTAGCCCGGTTCCGAGGATCCCCCGCGTGACATCTTATCTCTTCTCGGATCGCTGTTCGTCAGGTAGAAAGCCACTTGATTCAAGTTCGCATCTACATTGCTTTCTCTATTAGGATTTCGCATCTATTAGACATATGATATTTATTTGTATATCCATCTATTCTATCATGCAGCGAGTTGGTTCCGTTGTGTTTTGTCTGGCAGTTGGCAGTCAACTCAGAGCCAAGCTCGCGAGTAAGGATCGAGGCCAAGCCTCGAAAGCGGCAGTTTAACAGTTGATCTTCATCAGCGACAGTTCACCATCTTGTCAGTTCAGATGGCTCGCACCAAGAACGTTGGTGGTGGCCCAGGTGATGATGATCGGAGGCCCCCGCCTCGCCAGCTAGCCGGATCTAAGGGCAAGACAACCAAGCAGGTAACATCCAAGAAGCGGAAGTACCCCGACGCAGAGACAGCGAGAGCAGCAGCTGTTGCAGAGGCCGTAGAGCGTGCCAAGAGAGGTGGTACCCGCAGCGGAGTTGTCATTGCAGATTAGCCAGTTTCACTCGCAGTCCGAGCTGCGATTGAGGATGTTGAGCGTCGTCACGGTAGTCTAGCTAGGACTGCCACGCTTGCAGGACGACGGGTTGCCATTGAGGAGGGTCTGTCAGCACAGCAGCAGCCCCCACCAGTAGAGCCTTAGCCAGCCCAAGAGACTCAGGAGAGTCAGGAGACCGAGCCGGCACCTCAGCTACGCCGCTCGAGTCGTACTAGTGCTACAGTTCCATCGAGGCCAGTTACACAGTGCAGGGGTTCACGCCCTCCGCCCAGACCACAGGGTCCGCCTCCAGTGGTTCACCTCGACTTGAGGGCCGCTACAGCCAGGTAGGTTCAGCAGCTGCGGTTTGTTGAGTTTGAGGTCTGGTTTTCCTCCGAGGAGGGATGAGAAAGCAGCTGAGGGGTTCTACATGCCACTGCAGGAGGATTTCTACAATGCATATCTTAACAGTGGGGGCAGTGTTCAGATCTCAGAGGGTCTGTCAGATAGAGTCCATTGTGGCAGCAGCGGGAGAGAGCATTCGGCCATACTTGTCATATTTGCCAGGACTGACAGATTTGATTGGATGGATGGGCATATATGTACCTTCTTGGGTCCATCAGTTTTTATGCCTCGCTCTACATCGATCCTCATCACAGATTCATTCACTTTTGCTTACAAAGGCAAAGACTATAGAGTGATGAGTGGTAGAGCCAGA
>NW_027098010.1:0-40000 GCF_019320115.1 Miscanthus floridulus | reverse complement strand
AGCTATTCAGCAGCAGACACAGGCTCTACACAAGCAACAGCGGGCCATGCATCGGTAGCTTCTTGGATTCATGCAGCATGTAGTGACAGCGATTGGGGCTCCACCGCCACAGCCTTCGCCCTAGCTTGGTCAGACTGCCACCACTTCGATGACTCCAGCATTACAACCTAGTGGGCTTTAGAGTCAGGGACAGCCACCAGCATAGTATGCTTCACCTACAGAGCAGGTGTCCCAGTATTTTGCTTCACCGGTGATAGCCCCGCAATTCACACCTCTTTAGACGGGCTTCACACCGGCTGAGACACCCTCGCTGCCAATGCTAGAGACTATAGTGTCCAGGAGCTTTGGTGCTTCCTTCAGTGAGTTAACAGGGCAGCCTACTCCTCCCTACTTGCATGCCCTAGGTCCTTCTACAGCTGCACCTATCACAGCAAATACAGAGACGCTCCCTTCCTCAATGGCATCATCAAAGCCGGCTGCTTTAGTCATACCAGCACAGCCTTCAGTAGCTCCTATTCCTGATCTGACCCAGACTGCTTCAGCATCGCTTCCAGCTACAGAGGGTCAGACTGCTCAGAGCTCAGGGTCAGATGATGATGGCGCCTAGTTTCAGCTCGCTCCTCGTACCTCAATGCCCGGCTCGTCTACTGCAGCCCCGCCGATCGACCCTTAGGTTTTGGTGTTTGACGCCAAAGGAGGAGAGGGTTCGAGTATGATAGTCTTAGGGGGAGTGACTATTTAGGGGGAGCTTAGCTTACTTAGTAGTTTATTATCTAGTACATTTGGAGTTTTATGTGTGATACACTTTTATGCATTCATCGTGTGTTTACTTCTATGCATTAAACTATATTTATGTGATAATGATATCTATGTGATCATGATATATGACATATGTGCTCTCTACTTTGAATTATTTATATGTCATATCACTTGTGCAATGCTCATTTGCCTTTGCTTCCGTGTTTTACTCCGATGCAAATGAGCTTTATTACTTGTACTCATGCTTATTTCATATCTTTTGAGTACATCATGTCGGCTTAGGTCATATAAGCTTGCCTAACACTTTTGTTCTTATTGCCAAAAGCTTATATGAACCAAGCATGATAAAAATCTCATCTCTTTCACATACTTGAGGTGGTATTGTCATCAATCACCAAAAAGGGGGAGATTAAAAGCATCTAGGCCCCTAGTTGGGTTTCGGTGATTAATGACAATATGTGATTACTGTGACTAACATGTGTTTTGTAGAGCCAATTAAGTTAGGCCATGGTAATGGAGATCAATTGAGCTATCATGATGGTCATGCTCCCACAATGGAAATCATTTCGGTTTTCAAAGGATGGACGACAAGGTTAAGAATGGACTAGTTCTAAGTATCGATTGAAGTTGGAGTGACACTTAAAGTAGTTTAGGACTTTGTTTTTCCTTTGATCGTACTATTAAGGGGGGTACGGATGGGTAGCTTGAACTAGGTGAGTCTAGTGGGTTAGGTGTGGTGCACACTTGCTAAAACTAGCGCTAGGTAGCTCTAAAATAGTCCTTAGATCCAATGGAGCAAACTTCATTCACATATGATCGAGAGTTGGAAGTAAATGGAGGGTCAAATACTTAACAGACGCTGGCTTTGGTGTGATCGAACGCTGGCTCAGAGTCCGGTCAGTTCATTTGATTAAGGTGAAGTAGTCTAGAAGTGACCGGACGCTAAGAAGTGAAGTGACCGAACGCTGAAGGTCAGCGTCCGGTCGACATCAGTAAGGTTTCAGTGAGGGTAAATTGCGACCGGACGCGTCCGGTCACACTGTAAACACTGGGTTTCGAGGTGAACTGACCGGCGCGTCCGATCAACATGACCGGAGCGTCCGGTCACCCCGTAGAGGCATATAACGGTTCGTTTTTCAGCCCATGTTATAAATACCACCTCCATTCATGTGTTGGGGTACTTTTGCTCATTCCAACAGCTGAGAAACATCTTAGAGAGTGCCAAGAAGAGCAAGGTCCTAGTGAGGTGATTGAGATTTGAGAATTTCAAAGAGGGTCCTCATTAGTGAAGCAAGAGTAGTAAAGTGTGCATCCACCCTTCTCATTAGGCTTGTCGTAGTCAAGTGAGAGTTCATGCTTGTTACTCTTGGTGAACGCCATCACCTAGACTGCTTGGTGGTGCTTAGGAGTTTAGTGATCATCCAGCGGAGTTTGTGGGTGACCCAACTCAAGTTGTGAGCGGTCGTGGGTGATTCACCGCGACGGAGTATCAAAGAATCAACCCGTAGAGAGCACTTGATCCTTGCGCGGATCAAGGGGGAGCTACACCCTTACGCGGGTGCTCCAACGAGGACTAGTGGGGAGTGGCGACTCTCCAATACCTCGGTAAAACATCGCCGCGTTCCTTCTCCTCTCTTTACCTTAAGCATTTACTTTGAATAATTCAATACTTGTCTTTTATATTCCTAGAATTAACATGCTAGAGTAGGATTAAAACTTAGGGTGCTATACTTTTGTGCGTTAGATCAATATAAACACTTTCTATGCACAAGGGGTTAATTGGGCTAACCATAGGTTTTGATTATTGCAAAGAAATTTGTAATTAGCCCAATTCACCCCCCTCTTGGGCATCTTGATCCTTTCACACGCTTTCAAGCAATATCGACCATTGAATCAAGTTTGTGTTTTCTCTGGATGGCTCAAGATTAAAGCACATGGATTGAAGGGCTTACAATTGAAAGTCAAGAATTCAAAGGGTTAAGTGGCCCCACCAAAAATATTGTTAAGGACAGTTTTTGACAAATCTGTCTTTCTAGTTTGGAGAAGAGCTATAAAGTCTAGCTTTTGCTCTCTTGACAAATCAGATCTAGTCAAGCCGGTCCGACCTCCGCAATTCCAAAAGATTCCTTTCATCAAGAAACACTTATATATTTTTTAATTACCTGCACTTTTAGGTTCTTCTTTGATCTAGTCAAAGATGAAAATTCATTTTTCTTAAAGACAGTTTTGAAACCAAAGCTTAGGTGATCACTGTCCTCGTCCATAATTTCCTCTAACAGATCACCACATAAATGGCTAAGAGTAACATTTTCAATCTTGTCATGATCCTCGTCACTTAAAATTTCAGAATTAAACCTCCGTACTTGACGGTTCAGGTCTAATCCTTACAGTTTCCTTTTCTTTTAAAAGACAAACCGAATCAGCAACCACACTAGAATTACTACCCAAGCTAACACCAAGGTTTGAAACGCTAGAGGCTATATCAACCGTAGGAAAGTGAATGGGTGTAAAAAAAAACCAGTAGAAAAGTGAATGAAAGAAAGGGCAGAAGAATTACCTCCACTGAAGTCCACGCCACCCTCTTCTTGGATTTCTGCATAGAGTCAACGTCGTTGAACTTAGCCAACTGTGAACTCGCCCGCTTCGCGCTTTGGTGTCTTCCGTATCTTCTCAATAGCAGCAGCCGCCATCACAGTAGCCACCTCATTAGGCTTAACTCCCTTGCCAAATTCTCCCGCTGCGCCCACCTTTCCATAGCAACAACACCCGCTGCCAAATCCTCGCTTGCTGCACCATCGCCCAGCGGCCCAGGCCCTCCATCTCATTGGCCTGATCGGTCACTTCCTGCACCAAAGTGTTAGCACCACTGCTAACCAAGAAGGCGGGCGACGGGAGCAGCAAGTCGAGCCCAGGAGTGCGCCGACCCGATCGAGAAGCTAAGGAGCAGGCCGGGTCGTCAAGCCCAGGAGTGCGCCGACCCAGCAAGCCCAACACATGATTCAAGCAGAGAGGGTGAGATGGAGAGCTGGGAGTATATGTCTGTAACGATGAGAGAGGAAAGGGAGAATCGATGACAACTGTAAACAACTAGACAGCTTGTTCGTACGTTGCTACGGAACAACTAAATCTTTAATAGTAAAAACACACGGATCGCATGATAAGATAATAATACTGTTAAATTAAATACCGACATTAAAGTGACATTTAATTTTAAAAAAAAACAAAGTTCATGAAATTAACACAGTCACGGAGAGCGCGGCGTCGCGGGCTCACAAACTCTACTGTATAGACTTTTTCGTGATATGGCTAAGATAATATTTTATATGGGCAGAAAGAATTCTCTGATATTCATTTCTTTCATGTGCCAATAAATCCATGAATAAGTTCCGCTGCATCTCCATATAATCATATACATACAGGTTCGAGTATATATGTAAATATTAGTGCCTGTCACATGGATAATACTGTGTGTCTTAAAAATTCTCTCATAAAATTTTAAAACAAAGTATGTTATACTCCCCGTATAAATATGTGTGGCTTTAGCACTATTCTACACAGACATATATTGTAGAATAAGGTATCCACTTGAGTGTCTGTTTCAAGATGTTGAATTAGGTGTTGTAATTTTTAATTTCGACATATTTTTCAGGTCAAGGCAACCAATGATGACATTTTTCTTAGTGGTGCATAATTTTATGGTGCACCTCTTGACTATCTGAGTAAGACAAGTTAGTACTGCAAAGGCTCAGAAAAGCTGCTGAGAAGGCCAAGGTTGAGTTTTTCTCCACTATGCATACTAAAACCTATGTCCCTGTTTATCATTGTCGATGCTTTTGATGCAAAGCAATTTAATATTACCATGATCAGATATAAGTTTGAGTCACTTGTGAGCAATCTCATAGAGGGACTCTTATTCTTTACGTGATCTGCCTCAAGGATATTGGTAGAATGATGGACCCATATTAGAATGTCGTACCAAAAAGTGTCCACGTTTTGTCCACTATTTATTTCCTATGAATACATGCGGGTACTATAATAACACTAACTACACCAAATGAAAGATTAGAGAGAATTTGCATTGTCTCCAGAAGGATTTATTTATTAAGTTCTTTGGACTCTACAGGTAGTTTTGAAATATCTGTTTGCATGTCTTACCTCGTATCCTAATTCAAAATTTTGTAGTTTAATTATAATATTTAGGTGATTGTATATATATAATATTCAACACAAGAATAATCTATGCATGATCTTCTTGAAAGATTTCTACAGTGTAAAGACATCTTCGTTTTTTATATATGCCCATGCTAACGCTACGGTAAAAATAAAAAGACAATATATCAATTAAAAAATAAAAACAAAACCCATGCTCAAAATCAATGAGATAAATTATGGATGTTTGAATTTTATCATCCATTATCTACCGGCGTGCCTATAAATTAGACTGAATAAACAATTAAACATAGATAGAAAACTAAATTAATGAAAGGATCATTGCAAGACATCAATCATCTCATAGCTTCGGACAATATCACAAAGCTACTAAAAACTGTAACCGTGCCCTCACCTCAAACATTATCCAGATAAATAGATTACAATGAAAGAAATGAATATCGGAGATTTCTTCCTACCAATATAAAATATTATCTTAGCCGCATCATGGAAAGGTCTATAAAGTAGAGTTTGTGAGCCTACGACGCCGCGCACTCCGTGACTATGTTAAATTCATAAACTTTGTCTTTTGGTTTAAATGTCACTTTAATGTTGGTATTTAATTTTTACAGTATTGTTATCTTATCGTGCGATCCGTGTGTTTTTAGTATAAATTGTTAGTTATCCCGTAGCAACGCACGGACACGCTACCTAATATAAATATAAAGAATGAAAAAGACGACAAGAAAGATTGACATTAGGCCAACTCCTTTTGATTCTTTACAAACACATCTGAAAGTTAACATGTGGGCTGTGGGTTGTGGGCATCAAATCAAAACAACAAAAAGAACATGGATTCGACCATAAGTAGTATTTGCCCTCTTTTTTTGAAAAAAAAGAAATGTACTGCAGAGTTACAGGATTGTCAATCTTATCAGCACCATCAATTTTTGGCAATTGTAGAACTTAACCAAGACACCCTTGAAATGCTACATCCCTAGCTCGCAACCCAATTAAGAGTAAGTTCTCGCAAACCTAGCTCCCTAGCCATTATTAAACTGCATAAAGGGCTCCGAAATGAATATCACTATTTAAAAATAGAGTAAATGATTATTGTTTTCTTCTATGCATGATTGTTTCCTTCCATGCATGATTATTGTTTCCTTTCATGCATGTGGCCTTAGGTGATCGATTTATTTCCTTCAAAGCAGACAGGGATCGCAGAGATGACAGTTTCTTTTTCTATCACATGGGGTATCGCACAGGATGGGTAGACGAACGAATCAAAATAAATATCGAACCAAAAGATATTCACGCTTTGTTCTTTAGTTGCTTACTTGCTAAGCACTCTTCATCCGGTTCCTTGCCCTTGCTGTGCTTCTATCCCCAAATTCCAATTCCTCCGATCCCAATCCTCTCTTGCTGTTAACAAATTGATATCGGAGTTCACGTCCCGGTGATTGGTCTTCATCATCCAAGGCCGCCCCAATTCCACGAACAGCATTACCATTGCCGCCGCCACCTGTTGCTCGGCCTGTCAAGACCAACCCGCCAGTTCAGTTATCTTCATCTGATTCTAAGTTGGTTGCAATCAAGTCTTACCGGCGAGCTCTGGGGCTGTGTTTCAAGTGCGGCATGAAATGGTCTAAGGACCACACCTGCTCCCAAGAAGTGTTGAATGCCGTGGAGATTCTGTGGGATTCCCTTACTGACGAAGACTGTGCTTCCCCTTCTGAATCGGCGTCAGGCCCCGATGAGCAACTCTGTCTGGCCTTGTGCAAAGCAGCATCTGGTGGGTGTCATAAGTCTCGCACCATTCGTCTACAGGGTTCCATTGCAGGGTTGCCAGCTATCATGTTGATTGATTCAGGCAGTTCCTCTTCTTTCATTAGCTCCAAGCTGGCTGCACAATTACCTCAGGTTCAGCATGTGTTCCAGTCAGCCCAGGTTCAGATAGCCGGTGGTGGATTTCTGCACAGTCCTAGTTCTCTGCAGTCTGTCCCTTGGTCAGTGGAGCACTGTAACTTCTGTTCTAATTTCAGAGTTCTTGATCTGTCGGCTTTTGATGCAATTGTTGGTATGGATTGGCTTCAAGCTTTTAGCCCCATGCAAATCCATTGGGAGCACAAATGGTTGGCTATACCCTACAATGGTTCCTGGACAGTATTGCAGGGTCTTGATGCAGTCAGTCCAGATTCAGTTTACCTTCAGTTATTTTCAGCCGAAGACTTGGAGTCAGCCAGTGTTTCTCCTGAGCCACTGCCACCGCAAATTCAACACTTGGTGGATTCGTTTGCAATACTCTTTGAGCCGCCCACTACTTTGCCTCCATCTCGGAGCTGCAACCACTCAATTCCTTGAGGGCGTGGTTGGTTGCTTTGGTGAGGGGGAGTCGGGATGGAGAGCCGATCTAGGATGGTGAGATGCATGCTCAAACCGTGCATTCAGTAGTGTTTGGTTGTTTTTGTTGTTGGTCCAGTATGAGATGACATCTTGTTTGGTTGCATGCATGGATGCGAGTTTTGAGTGTATGACACATGGGTCCTGGGCCATGCGTCGCACCATAGCATCCAGGCTCGCATGGGAAGCCCGATTTCTGCGTACGCTGCGAGCCTGCACGAGGGGCCTCAAATGCATGGTCCGGTGCATCGATTTCGTTCGACACAGGCAACCAAACACAGAGACAGTGCATGACATGGTGTCGGATGACGCTTTGGACGGCTCCATCAGGGCTACCAATCACGCCCTTAGTGCCTGGGGCTCAACCAGTATTTGTGCGACCATGCCGTTACCCCCAAAATCTAAAAGCTTGATCAAGGGATCATTTAGCCCAGCTCGAGTGCATTCGCCTCCCCAGTGTTGTTAGTCAAGAAGAAAGACGGATCCTACCGCTTTTGCCTGGATTTGAGGCAACTCAACGCTTTAACAGCCAAGTCCAAGTTTCCTGTGCTGGTTTTCGATCACTTATGGATGAATTGGCTCACTCTAGTTGGTTCTCCAAGCTTGACCTTCGCGCCGGTTTTCACCAAATCTTAATGCAGCCTGGTGAATCCTTTAAGACAGCCCTTCAGACACATTTGGGGCAATATGAGTTCAATGGCCCCATTCGCTTCGCTGAAAAAAACAAGTTAAAACACTGTTTCCGGCTAATTTGTTGTGAGAGAAAAACACTGTTCCGGCTGAAAAAACAAACTGAAAAAGACGGATTATAAGAGAAGCGAACAGAGCCATTGACGTTTGGATTGACTGGCGCCCCCGGTACATTCCAGGGTGCCATGAACACCACCTTGGCCCCCGGTCTTCGCCGTTTCGTCATAGTGTTCTTTGACGATATCTTGGTTTACAGTCGTACTTTTGAGGACCAATGGAAGATCAAGTTGTTTGCTCAGCGAACAATCTCTTACTTGGGCCACATAATCAGTGAGGCCGGTGTTGCTACAGATCCGGGCATCTGGCCAAGGTCAGAGCTATCACAGGTGCCTGCTAATGTCCGAGCTCTTCGTGGATTTTTCGGTCTCGCGAGATATTACCGCAAATTTGTCCGTCACTTTGGAATCATAGCACGACCTTTGACAGATCTTCTCAAGAAGGATTCCTTGTTTATATGGACTTCAATTCACAACTCGGCTTTTCGGACCTTGAAGGCAGCCCTGTCCTCTACGCCGGTGTTGGCTCTCCCGGACTTTTTTGTACCGTTCCACGTAGAAACTGACACTTCTGGAACGGGAGTTGGTGCCGTCCTTTAGCAAAACGGCCACCTTCTCGCTTTCATCAGTAAGTCACTCAGTCCCTGGAATCAGTCCTTGTTGACGTATGAGAAAGAATACTTAGCCATTTTGCTGGCTGTGGACTCTTGGCGTCATTATCTCATGCAAAGTGAATTTGTCATCCACACCGATCAAAAGAGCTTGGTTCATCTCAATGAACAACGTCTTCATACGCCGTGGCAGCAGAAAGTCTTCTACAAGCTGCTGGGCCTGCGCTATAAGGTCATGTATCGTCGCGGTGTGGATAATGGCGCGGCGGATGCTCTCTCCCGCCGCCAGCACCCGGAATCTCTAATGGTTGTGTCCTCCATATATCATAATTGGATGTCTGCACTGCAAAATTGGTATTCTTCTGATCCTGAAGCTTCTGCCTTGCTGTCTCAGTTAGCCTTGGATGGTGCTGCTCACCCCCTTACTCTCTGCACCAAGGGATCATCCGTTACAAAAACCGCATTTGGCTTGGGTCTAATGTCGCATTACAGCAGCAGATCACTTCTGCATTGCATGACAGCCCTGTGGGTGGCCACTCTGGAGCTCCAGCTACAGTGCAGATGATCCGCAGTTTGTTTTTCTGGCCCGGCATGCGCAATACCATATTGCAGTTTGTGCAGTCTTGCTCAGTGTGTCTTCAGGCCAAACCCGACAGAGCCTGCTACCCAGGTCTCTTGCAGCCGCTTCCTGTACCTAGCAGTGCTTGGGAAATCATTTCAATGGACTTTATCGAAGGATTACTTCTGTCTGGCAGTTCAAATGCTATCCTTGTGGTGGTCAACAGGTACTCGAAGTTTGCCCATTTTGTGCCTCTGCGCCACCCGTTCTCGGCTGCATCTGTCGCTCGGGTATTCATGGACAACATCTATAGACTCCATGGATTACCCAAGTCCATCATCTCTGATCGTGATCGGATCTTCACAAGTAAGCTGTGGCAACTCTTGTTCAAGCTGGCAGGCATTCAGCTGAGGATGAGTACTGCTTACCATCCGCAGACTGATGGTCAAATCGAGCGCGTCAATCAATGTCTTTGAGACCTTCCTCCGATGCTTCGTGCACGCCTGCCCCAGTCGCTGGATTCAATGGCTTTCATTGGCAGAATTTTGGTATAACACAAGCATGCACTCTGCTCTGGGCCGCACTCCATTTGAGGTCCTATACGGCTACCCGCCACGGCACCTGGGAGTTGACATCGCTGCTGCTGCTCCGGTGCCGGACTTACAACAGTGGCTGGAAGACCGCGAGCTGATGCATAATCTGATTTGACTCCATTTGCAGCGTGCTCAGGACTGCATGCGTCGCCAGGCAAACAAACACAGGTCAGAGCGTTCATTCTCTGTCGGTGATCTAGTTTTCCTCAAGCTCCAACCGTATGTTCAATCTTCGGTTGCTCGCCGTGCTCATCACAAGTTATCATTCAAGTTCTTTGGTCCTTTCCGTGTGCTGGAACGAATTGGAGTTGTTGCATATAAACTGAAACTTCCACCAACGGCTGCCATTCACCCCATCTTCCATGTGTCTCAGCTTAAACGCTCCCAGAACGCAAATCAGGTGACCTCGGTTCTTCTTACTTACCTTGTGATGTTCCGGGTCCCTGAACAGATTCTACAGCGACGGTGGACCTCTAGTGATCACCCAGTGGAGCAAGTTTTCGTGAAATGGTCGCACATGCCAGCCTCTTTGGCGACCTGGGAAGCTGCTGATCATCTTTGTGAGCAGTTCCATTTGCGCCGGCATGGGGACATGTGGCTTCTCAAGGTGGGGGGAATGTTAGCACCACTGCTAACCAAGAAGGCGGGCGACGGGAGCAGCAAGTCGAACCCATCGAGCCGTCAAGCCCAGGAGTGCGCCGACCCGATGGAGATGCTGAGGAGCAGGCCGGGTCATCGAGCCCTAGAGTGCGCCGACCCAGGAAGCCCAACACACAGTGGCGGATCTGCCACCGGGCTGGGGGGGGGGGGGCTCGAGCCCCCCTACTGCGCCCGCGCCCATGGAGCAGCAACGCAGCACAACGCCTGCACCAGCAAGCAGCAGCGCAGCACGGTAGTAGCCAGCGGCCAGCGCCCAACACAACAGCTTGTTCAGCCCCTCCTAGGATTTTGTCCTAGATCCGCCATGCCAACACACGATTCATCGGTCCGGTATGGTCCAACAAGTAGAGAGGGTGAGATGGAGAGCTGGGAGTATATGTCTAACGATGAGAGAGGAAAGGAGAATTGTAAACAATATTCTTACTTGCTATAAGCACTCTTCATCCGGTTCCTTCCTCTTTGCTGTGCTTCTATCCCCAAATTCCAATTGCTCCGATCCCAATCCCCTCTTGCTGTTAACACAAAGCCACAAGAACGGAGCCACAAACAGCAGCAGAAAGGAGTTGTCCACGTGAGCTGTTCATGCCTAGCAACTGCTGTCCTGGTAAAAAACTTTGCACAACCTGGTGCACCCCAGCGCCCACCACAGCAGCCATCGCAGCGCGACCAACAGCAGTAGGATTGCCGCCCAACAGCTGCTGCGCAGGTGACAAATCCTGCGCACACCCTGCTGCACTTCAACGCCCAACACACTAGCATCCATCGGCTCAACTGCAACAGTCACCTCAACATCTCCGTAGTCTAGTAAGGCCCTGTTTGATTCCAAATAAGTCACCTACTTATAAGTTAAAAAGTGAAAAAAGTGACTTATTTTGCCAAACATCACCAACTTATAAGTCACCCCTGCTTATAAGTTTTAAGTTGGTTCACCCCTGCTTAAAACTTATAAGTCACCCCTTTTCGCGTGGGGCCCACACCTTTAATGAGCTTATAAGTCATCTACAACCAAACAGACATGACTTATAAGTCACTGGTTTTCAGTCACCTGACTTAATAAGTCATCTGACTTAATAAGTCACCTGACTTATGGAAACCAAACAAGGCCTAAATCTACCTCTTTATCCGAAACCACCTCTTCTAACATGCCATCGAACTGTGAGTTGACATCTTCCGCAAGCACTTTGTCTGCGCACTCTAACAGAACATTGTTCACAACTAAGTCGATGATACTGTTAGCCATAGCTTTGAGCCTGTTCTCTAGAGAAGGATTATTTCCCAAGGATTTCTCCCTAGGAGCATCACTAGCAGGTGCACTGATGTTGTCCTCCTCTATGGCATCGCCTGGTTTGGCTCGCTTGACATTCCTATCCGCATTCTTGTCCTCCTCTGCAGCCCCATCCTCTACACTTCCGCCAAAATCCAGCTCCACCTCATCCCCATTATCATCAAAGTTCAAAACCCACCTTATCCTTCTCAATTTTGAGTTCAAAGTAGTGATCCCCAATGACAACATCCATATTTGGTTGTGTAAATCTTAGTAAGACATATATAGAGCATTTAAATAGTATAACATTCTTAAATATGTCAAAGTTCATTTCAGCTAAAAACAAATTCACCTGTTCTTATATCTTCTTGGCACAACTTCGTGGAAGTGACCCATAATTACGATCACATATGTTAGATGGTGAAGGCTCTTCATAGAATAGAACATGATCAGCTGGGATGTCCAGGAGTCATCCTTGACTCTGACTCTTCTAATCCAAATAATTGTTATAGGCCATCAACTTGTAACATTGTGATAACATCATGATTTTGTTCTTCCGTCATAGTAAGGTGTTTAAATCTATAATCTTATAAACCAAGTAGCAGCCTTGTAGAAAAACCAAAAGAATTTGGAATGAAGTATAGCTTTCACCTTGAATGGATGATTATAACTAATAGTGAATGTTGATGTCCTTTGGCACGGTCTCATCACCCTGATCCGATTTTGGCAATGATGCTGGGTTTGAACCTGGCACAACAGTGTTCCATGATCCGGAGCAGTGGGGTGAATGGCGGTAATAATCTGACAAATCATTGGTAAAGTATCCTCGATAACCGCAAAATATTCGCTCCGTCCAGAAATATAAGGTACTGAAGCATTAAAAAATTATCTTAAATTATAGGGAGTTACTGGTGCTCGGATGTCCGGTGCAGCTTCAAACATCGGAAGCTCAGCTCGCAGGGCCCGCGCACAGTCTAATTGCGATCGTGGGTGACATCACTGCAGCTGCCTGCCCTCCCCTATTCGCGCGCGACCGCACGAGTCCCGACCCGCGGGTGCCAATCGCAACTGAACCACTAGCGCTAGGGCCTAGCATGGTCTGCATGTCACACCTCTGGGTCTTAGTCACCTATCCTGCCTCTGGATGTGTGCCGCGGATGCATCTACTGGCCCAGGCCCTCGCACGGCCACCCACGGCGGCACCTTAACAGGTGCAGGCGGCTGAGGCAGGTGCGTTCCATTGCAACATATGCAACACCAGATCTACTTTTGCAACTCCTGATGAAACACTTGCAACATACATCCAAAACAGTTGCAACACTTGTAACATACATCTGAAACACTTGCAAAAAATACTTGAAAACACGTGTGTATCCATTGCAAAACATCTGCAACATCCAGATGAAACACTTGCAACATATGTATGAAACACCTGAAACACTTGTAACATACGCTTGCAACATGTATGTATATACAACATCCAGATCTATTTTTGCAACATCCAGATGAAACACTTAAAACATACATATAAAACACATGAAACATATACTTAAAACATACGTGTATAGCCATTGTAATATGTGTAACATCCAGATGAAACACTTAAAACATACGTCTAAAACACATGAAACATACACTTAAAACATATGTGTATAGCCATTGCAACATGTGCAACATCCAGATCTACTTTTGCAATATTCCAATCTACTTTTGCGACATAGATATAAAACGCTTGCAATATACCTTTAAAACATACAGTTGCAACATGCGCTTTCAGCGCAAAACATCTCCTTGCTGCTTCAACGAATGGAGGCTCGTTGGCACGTGGAGGTCACCGGTGTGCTCGCCGGTGGCGCGGAGCTCGCTGGCAACACGAAGCTGGGCAGCGGCGCAAAGAGGGTGGGGGTGGCACGGGCGGCGGTGGTGTATAGGGCAGGTGGGCGGCGTCGACCTCGGTGGCGCAGAGGGCGGATGGGGAGTCGCAATGGACGAGGCGGATTGAGGAGTCGCGGGGTGTAGACTTGTCCATACATACGGACGCCTTCCATGGGAGGAAACGGGGTTCGTGGGGATCACCTAGGAGCAACGCAAGGATGCGAGGAAGACATGTGGGTGGATGCAGTGCAGGGAGCGAGCAGGAAATGGAGGATATGAAGCGTTCGACGAGCAGAGAGTGGGGAGTTAGCGGTGGATGAGGCGTCCGATGGAAAAATAACCGTCCGGACGCCCTAATCCTAGTGTTTCCATAAATTATAAGATATTGTATGTGAATGAACTCTCCTCAAGCATCAGTCACATGTGTATCTGCTATTACTGTGTCCACCAGGTTTAAAAAATGGTAAGCACAAGATTTCTCTATGATATTTAAATCAAAGATTACATATGTCATTTGTTTTATCTCAAGATCTGGACTAAAATTCCTGATACCTTATTTTTATTACGGAGTGAGAGCAATGCACGCCATTTGTGTGGTTTTGCCAATGTTATGTTTACGAGCAGGCGGTCCACCTTTATTTATAAGTAGAGGTACCGTACAAAATAGGAGACGATATACAAGATTATTTAAAGCTTCCATACATGGAATTCGTGGTACGTAATAAAATTAGGTCCACGACAGAACGAGTATACCTAATGCTTACGTGCCCGGCTCATGGTCATATACTCTTTGATGGAAAAGGAATATGCAGCAAGCCTCTTGCTGTTATTATAATTATAATAAATTAAAATGACCTATCAACTCCATATATTATCACTCTCAACCACCATCACTATAATACGAACACCCATATAACAACGAATACATTGCAACGGAACACTAATGCGTTGGGGTTCAAGGGCGGTCAACAATCCGCACTCTAAGGCCCCGTTTGACAGGGCTTCTTCACCGGCTTCAGGAGCCGTTTTATATTAAACGGGGTAAAGTAAAATAGTTTCACTTGTTAAGCCCCTAAAAACATGCTCTCACAGTGATTTTGGGTGGGATGGAGCCAAAAAAAAAGTGGCTTCTCCCGGCTCCTCCTCCAGGCCCCTAAAAACATGCTCTCACAGGAAAGCCATTTTACCAAACGGTTTACCAAAACCGCTTCAGCTCCACCGGTGAAACTGTTCGTGGAGCTGAAGCAAAAAAAAAAAATATAGCTTCACTAGTGAAGTAAAGCCCTGCCAAACGGGCCTAAGAGTCGCAAGGGCGCTCCCGAGCCCACCTCATAGTTCCGCATCCCACGTCCACGTCCACGTCCATATCCCGAGCACACCTACAGAGCTCCGCATCCCAGATCCTACGTCCAATAAAATAACTGCTCACCCACGCCTAATCAAACTGCGAGCCTAGATCCGATCTCTGAGAAAAAATGCCTAGACAGCGACTTAGGGTTCATTCGTATGGTTCCGGCTGCAGTAGGGGCACGCTTGGCATGCAGCGGCGGCGTGCGAAAGAGCTTGCCGGTGGTGGAGGCTGGCGGGGGCGAAAGGCCATTACATACTGCAGGTTGGTTCATTTCCAGGTATACCAGCAAATTAATACAGTATGTGCAGGTCTTTCGTTCATCCACCTCCCTCTCCATCTTGATTCTTTTTGAACGAAACCTCCCGCTTCATCTCGTCTTATATGGTCGTATTGGTGCATTTGTTCTCCCAGGTCCCTGCATATGTATTTGATCTCTTTCAGTCTTTCTCAGATGGGTCAAGCTGTTGGCTAAATCCATGAGATGCATGCATGCCCTGATCCACTAAATTTGATTTGATCCCCTATATGATTTTTGTTTTTAATTTTCGTTCATATTTCTCATTGATTAGTAAATTTCTGATTTTCCAGTAAACTACAGGTGGAGCGATGGAAGGCATGGATGTCACGGTGGGCTTGAAGTGGGGATCGATCTACTGGTTGTACTTGATGATTCTCCTTGATCTTGTTAACTTCGATTGATTAATAATTAATAAGTGGCGATTTCTCCTAGATGGGAGTCTTCTGGAAGTTGCTGAACTCGTGGAAACAAGGCACACATCTTCTGAACCTTTGGCCCTTTGCACTGTATGCATATTTTCCAAATCACCATATTATAGAAAAGGTAATCATATTACTGTGTTCTAAGAAATGTCAGTAGTTAGCCTAGTGTTCATGTTTTCCAGCATTTACTTTTCAGTCCTAATGTGGTTGGTAGGGCTTGCCTTGGTGGTGAAGTTGATAAACACTTTGGCAGCCAAGTTTTCTAAAACATCTACCATTAGGTAGTTAGAATATTCTCTGGGATAAACCCCTGGCCTATAAGAGCACATGGGGGGAACCGTTGGTACGATTCAACTCTTATTTTGCAATTCAATAGAAGGCTGCATGCCAAGTTATCCTCCTAATTACCTATGATCTAGTGATCTAAGCCAACAATTGGCATCAGAGCTCGGGGTTGAGAGAAAGGGAGAGGTATGGCCACCTCCGCAGAGAGAGCAGCAGCAGCAGCCGCCGCCACCGAGCAGCATGCGCAGCGTCTGGCCGCGGCAGAGGCCGCAGCCACGCAGGCGCAGCAGGCCGCGGAGGCCGCAGCAGCAGCAGCTCGGAACGCGGCCGCCATGGCTGCGGCTCTACGTCGAGAGTTGGTGGAGGAGGATCCGGCGCGCAATCGCCGCCCGTTTCTGTGGAGGAGCATGGAGCGCGAGCGCAGGCAGACGCGGTCGCCCAATCGAGATCAAGATCGTCGCCGCGGACGGGCCAGGGGCCGCTCGCCGGTGATCCAGACCGTATACAAGGATTCTGGCTCAAGCTCCACCTGGCCGATGCTCACCAAGTCAAATTACCTTGAGTGGGTCTCGATCATGAAGCTGAAGCTCTAGGCGCGGCAACTCTGGGACGCGATCGAGTATCAGGACCTGCCGTACCATGAGGACAGGCGCACGATGGAGGCGATCATCGCCGCCGTGCCACAGGAGATGCAGATGCCGCGGTCCGAGAAGGGATCAGCCAAGGAGGCATGGGACTCCATCGCCGCCGCATGGATCGACGTCGATCGGGTGCGCCGTGCCATGCTCCAGCGACTCCGCAACGACTGGGAGAAGCTCACCTTTCGTCCGGGTGAGCAGATCGAGGACTTTACTCTTCGCTTGATGGCCCTGAAGCAGCAGCTCCTTCTCGACGGTGACAACGACATCGATGAAGAGCGCGCGGTGGAGAGGCTCCTGCGCGCCGTGCCACCGAAGTACGCCCAGCTCTGGATCACCATCGAGATGCTTCTTGACTTCCAGGACCTCACCATCGAGGAGGTGTCTGGGCGTTTGAAGACGGTGGACGACATGGAGGCGCTGGCCGTGGAACCGGCCGCCATCGGTGGTCTGCTGCTGACAAAGGAGCAGTGGCGTGCCAAGGAGATGGAGGAGGCTGCCGCTTCCGCGTCAGGCAAGGAACCGCAACATAGTCCACGCGGTGGCAAGAAGCAGCGCTGGAAGGGCAATCACGATGGAGGAGACAGAGGCGGTGGCGACGATCGCGGGGCGGACGATGACACCTGCCTCAACTATGGTGATCGCGGCCACTGGGCGCGCGACTGCTGCCAGCCGTGCCATGGTGGTGGTGACCGCGGCGGCGGCGGTGGCAACCAAGGCGGAGGAGGCAACCACATTGGAGGTGATCGCGGTGGTGGTGACCGCGGAGGAGGCAACCACGTTGGTGGTGATCGAGGTGGACGGCGCGGTGGTGGGCGTGGCGGTGCTGCGCATGTCGCAGAGGCGGAGGACGATGATGGTGCTCTATTCCTTGCCCATGGCTTCCTCGAGCTCGACGAGAAGGGCGAAGCCGTCTGCTCTAAGGCACGGCTTCCCTCGACATCAACAAGCCACACGCGCATGTCTTCCTCAACACCAGCACCAACGACGAGGTGCTCGATGGCTGGTACCTCGACAGCGGGGCCACACATCACATGACCGGCCGCCAGGAGCTCTTTGCCGAGCTCGACACCACGGCGCGTGGCATGGTGCGTTTCGGCGACTCGTCTCGAGTGGAGATCAAGGGGACCGGCTCCATCGTCTTCCAGGCCAAGAACGGGGAGCAGCGCGTCCTCCACGACGTCTTCTACATCTCAGCGCTCCAAAACTTGATTATGAGTTTGGGGCAGCTCGATGAAGGAGGCTCCAGGGTGGAGATTGATCATGGAGTGCTCTGTATCTAGGATCGGCGTGGTCGTCTTCTCGCCAAGGTACATCACGGGCCCAATCGGCTATACATCCTGCACTTGGAGGCCGCGCAGCCAGTGTGTCTTGCCGCTAGGAAGGAGGACAAGTCATGGAGGTGGCATGAGCGCTACGGGCATCTCAGCTTCGAGGCGCTGCACTGGCTCGGCAAGTAGGAGATGGTGAGGGGGATGCCGGTGATCAAGCATGCGGAGCAAGTCTGTGACACCTACGTCACCACCAAGCTCCGCCGCAAGTCGTTTCAGCAGCAGGTGCAGTACCGCGCGCAGGCGCCCCTGGACCTCATCCACGGAAACTTGTGCAGGCCGGTGACACCGGCGATGCCAGGAGGGCGCCGCTACTTCTTGCTGATGGTGGACGACGCCACTCACTTCATGTGGGTGGCGCTTCTACCAACCAAGGATGCTACTGCGAATGCCGTGAAGTGGGTGAAGGCCGAAGCAGAGAAGGAGACCGGCCATGAGCTCAAGGTGTTGCGGACCGACAATGGAGGAGAGTTCACCGTCGGTGAGCTGGCGTAGTACTTTGCCGCCGAAAGAGTCAAGCGGCACTACTCTGCACCACACTCACCGCAGCAGAATGGTGTGGTGGAGCGGCACAATCAGACGGTCATGGCGACCACACGCGTGCTCCTGAAGTAGAGGTCCATGCCAGCCAAATTCTAGGGGGAGGCAGTGATGACGGCGGTGCATCTGCTCAACCGCGCGCCGACAAGAAGCTTGCAAGGCAATACCCCCCATGAGGCCTGGCACGGACGAGCGCCGGCGGTGAGCTATCTGCGTACATTCGGCTGCGTCGCCTACACAAGGGAGCTCGGGCAGCTGCGCAAGCTCAACGACCACGGCAAGGCTGGGGTCTTCATTAGCTATGCCGAAGGCGCCAAGGCCTACTGGGTCCTCGATCCGGTAACAGGACGCATCAAGGTGAACCGCGATGTGGTGTTTGATGAAGGGCGCGACTGGGATTGGTCCAATTCGACCGTCGAGATGTCTACTTCCGCCTCCAGCGACTTCGACATCGAGTTCTGGGGAGTCGACGTAGACGGAGCTCCGTCGCGCACGCCGTCACCAGCTCTAGGAGAGCATGATCCACCGGCCTCCTCTGCTTCACCAGTAGCGAAGACCAAGCAGGTGGACCCAGTTGAGTTCGCGTCACCGCTCGAGGACGACGACGATCGCCTTGACGCTTTCCACGATGGCGAGCAGCTGCGGTACCGTACCATGCCCAACATCATCGGGAATGTGCCCACACCGCCGCCAGCTTCACGTCTCTTCACCGAGCTTCACCTCACGCACGCCAGCGAGCCAGCCAACTTCGCGGAGGCTGAAGGCGATCCTGCCTGGCAGGCCGCCATGGAGCGGGAGATCAAGGCGGTTGAGCAGAACTGCACGTGGGAGCTTGTGGAGCTTCCTCCCGGTCACCGGTCCATCACCCTGAAGTGGGTCTACAAGCTCAAGAAGGACGAGCGGGGCGCGGTGACCAAGTACAAGGCGCGCTTGGTGGCGTGGGGTTTCGTCCAGCCGGAAGGGATCGACTTCGACGACACATTTGCTCCCATGGCGCGCATGGAATCCATCCGAGTCCTCCTCGCGCTGGCGGCCTAAGAAGGATGGCGTGTCCACCACATGGACATTAAATCAGCCTTCCTCAACGACGACCTCAAGGAGGAGGTGTACGTGAAGCAGCCGCCTGGCTTCACCGTCGCCGGGAAGAAGTTGGTGTACCATCTGCGCAAGGCTTTGTATGGCCTACGACAGGCTTCGTGAGCTTGGAACGCCAAGCTGGACGTCACCCTCAAGGAGATGGGTTTCCAGCAAAGCGACCATGAAGCTGCGATGTACAGGCGAGGAACAGGGGAGGAGCTGCTGCTGATCGGTGTCTATGTTGACGACTTGATCATCACCGGTGCCAGCGCTTAAGCCATAGAAGGTTTCAAGGCTCAGATGAAGAAGGTTTTCGACATGAGCGACCTCGGCCTCCTGTCCTTCTACCTGGGGGTCAAAGTACACCAAGATCTAGCTAGGATCACTCTGAGGCAAACCCATTATGCCAAGAGGATCCTTGAGCTAGGAGGTATGGATGCCTGAAACCCTGCCCATACACCAATCGAGGAGCGGCTGAGGTTGAGTAGGCAGAGCACGGCTGCAGAAGTTGATCCTACCCAATATAGAAGATTGGTGGGCAGCTTGCGCTACTTGGTCCACACAAGACCTGACTTAGCCTTCTCAGTAGGCTTTGCCAGTCGATTCATAGAGAGGCCGACTGCAGAGCACCAAGCTGCCATCAAGCGCATCCTGAGATATGTGGCTGGTACTCTGGAGTTTGGCCTGCACTACGCTAAGGCTCCAGGGAGAGCAAGGTTTGTTGGGTACTGCGACAGTAACTTGGCTGGGGACATTGAAACCAGCAAGAGCACTAGTGGCACCCTGTTCTTTCTGGGAAGCAATCTTGTGTGCTGGCAGTCAGTGAAGCAGAAGGTGGTGGCTCTATCAAGTTGTGAAGCTGAGTACATTGCCACTACCACAGCTGCAACACAAGCTATTTGGCTATCCAGGCTGCTGGCAGACCTCCTTGGAAGGAATGTGGAAGTGGTTGAACTGAAAGTTGATAGCAAGTCTGCACTTGCTCTATCCAAGAATCTAGTCTTTCATGAGCGCAGTAAGCACATCAGAATCAAGTATCACTTCATCAGAAACTGCTTGGAAGATGGAAGTATCTGGGCTGATCACATATCCACCACTAATCAGTTGGCTGACATTCTAACCAAGTCTCTTGGAAGATCAAAATTTGAAGAGATGAGGGGAAGAATTGGGCTCAAGCAGATCACTTCCAAGGACCACAAGGCTAAAGGGGAGAATTGTCAGTAGTTAGCCTAGTGTTCATGTTTTCCAGCATTTACTTTTCAGTCCTAATGTGGTTGGTAGGGCTTGCCTTAGTGGTGAAGTTGATAAACACCTTGGCAGCCAAGTTTCCTAAAGCATCTACCATTAGGTAGTTAGAATATTCCCTGGGATAAACCCCTGGCCTATAAGAGCACATGGGGGGAACCATTTGTACAATTCAACTCTCTTATTTTGCAATTCAATAGAAGGCCACAGGCCAGGTTATCCTCCTAATTACCTGTGATCTGGTGATCTAAGCCAACAAGAAAAACCTGATACAACTCAATTTATCTACTATGTTCATGGTTTATAATATTTATTTTCTGCACAGGTTCATGAAAATATAGAGACCAAACATAATGCATGTACTAGCAAACTACTTAACTGAACAGCAAAACAAATCTATAAATAGATTTTTTTCGTCAGTCCCATTTTTTATGCTTACAGCTTCTTCAGCAACTTTGCTGTGGCATAATAGATGCAGATATCATTGCAGCTACTAATATTTTAGTAATCAGATGGACTACTTTTCTTGTTCAGTGTATCAGGAACTGAGGCTTATGCAACCTCTGCAGAACTAACTGTATGTGTGAACTGGTACTTCCATTCTTTCCATAATTATATTCCAAAAAGTTGTAATCCTCTACATGGTACTGTGTAACCTGCAATTGTATTGGCTAGAATAGAGAATCAGCTCTGCTCGAATGTAAAATCTCTATTGTTAATCTAACCATCTCAGTTGTTCTAGCATCCTCGCACAATGGAGATATGCTCCCCACTCTATATATCCAGTTGGTTTCATAATGGAGTGTCGTTTTAAACATAATTTTTTTGGGAGAAACTCTGCAAGAATCTGTTCCATCTGCTAGCACACTAGCTTCCTCAGCATGTGTTGAATAAAATACTAGGCGCTAAATTTATTCTTCACTAATCTTTGAAGTGTAATGGGTTTCCTCTCCAAACATGTTTGCAAATTGCAGTATGATTCCAATGTGCTAAGGTTGAGATATATTCCAACACTGCAAGTCAAATCATAGTATATTTGTGCAATGGATTTTTTAGCCCTTTTTGAAAAAATTTCACAAATATGCCCCTAGACGTATGATTTCAAAATCTGGACCCTTAGCTCGGCGCCATCGTTGCTAGCGCCAAGATTACACGTCTCAACGCCGAGGTCTTGGGCTCAACACAGACATGGCGGTGACTTGGCAGGTAGCTCAGCGCCGTAGATCCTAGCGCCGTATATCCTGGTGCCGAGCTTGGCGCCAGGATCTATGACGCTGAGGTCGTGTTTTAACCCGGCCCCAACCTTCCTGCCCGAGCCTTCTTCCTCTTCTTTATTCTCCGTCTCGGGTTTTTTCTCTCTCCACTTCGCCCTACCTCACGAATCAGCATATTGGACCTTGAAAACTTTGATTTGATCTGTAGATCTTTGAGAGCAAGGTATCATCGCTCCCCTTCTAGTTTTTTCGCATCAATTCGGTATATATTAGTTGTATTTTTCAACCTAAGAATCGTCATTACTTAGGGTTTCATGCAATTTTTAATATTTCTATTATATAACAGTAGGATGCTAAGGCGTGGAAAAGCTAGCAAACCAAGGTAACATCAGCGCATGTTGTTATGTTATGGGTTCATTGTTGTGCATCAAATGGGAAACCCTAGGTTTAGGGTTTAATGTTAATTGCTTTCGATTCTTAGAACGAAATTGGTTGAATTATAGTTATGGCCGGATGACCAGAAATGCCTTCGACCCATTGTCTCTGCCCAGTGGCGTTCCAGTGCCCATGTGCTTTTGTGGCGATCCTTGCAAGGTAGCCAAGTTCGATGAAGAGGACACGTATAGGCAAAGGTATTGGATGTGTTCCAATTTTGCCTTTGAGCCTACACTTCGTCGGCACCGCATTAACAAGATGGCGAGAAATTGATGTTTGTGTCATATGACATCTTGCATGATTTTTTTGTTTTGTAACAATTGCATTTTTTACAGACCCCTCCACCGCTCTGTGATTTTTAGCAGTGGATCAACACTGAGATCAAGCCTGAAGACAAGGAATGGATGCAGAAACTGTTGCGGTGGGAGGCAGAGGACAAGGAGGTGATGGAGAAGAGACGCAGAGAGGAGGCTGTAAAAAAGGAGCACAAGGAAGAGGAGGAAAGGAGGCATGTTGCTGCGTACAGGGAGGAGAGGGAGAAGAAGCTTGAGCGTGCACGTCGAGCGAAAACAGCGATGGAGGAGAATCCCAATGCCCTGAGGATGAGAAAGTGGCCTCGTTGCACTCAGTAGTCTCCTTGACTTGCTAGTTCTATGGTTTATTCATGAACAATGTTGTCTACTGTCGACACGTACTTCTAGTATTATTGTGTTGTTTAATGTGGCATAGTATTGGACTTTTCATTATGTAGTTGTTTTCATTATTTGTGGTCATAATATTTAGTATAATACTATAATGTTGCGGATGTAGTGAAATGTGATCACAAGCTGCAAACACAACCTAATGAAGTAGGGCATTATATAATTCAACACACAAAACACATGAAATGGCATGTGAGAACATGTACTGAACTAGGGTACAGAGTTCCTTTGACTAAACCTAACATGCCTTAGGTAATTAAACCAAACAACAAACACATGGATGTGCCATGTGAATAAGATAGCGTAGTCCTAGTAGTGTGGCCACATATAAATTGGGTTGCACCTTCTCCACAGTAGCCTCCCATTATTGGTGGTGGTGGTGGCGGGGGTGACGGTAGAGGCCCCTTGTTCTTGTGGTTAGGGCAAGTGCAATATGGATCATTGTAGAGTGTCTCCTATGAATCAGAACCATTGTTGTTGTCGTCTTGTTCATCGTCCTAGTAACCGCTGCTAACTTTCCTTTCTAGATCGAAGATACGGTCCTACAGGTAGTAGATGTACTCCGCATGCGGATAAATAGGTCGAGGATCGACCCACCTAGTGAACCCATTGCTTTCTTTGGCCAAGGAAGACTGCAATAAGTATGTCATGTAAGTTGTATAGAAGAGGAACATATTGAAGAAACAAATAGTAATAGCAATTACCCATGCTCGCGGGCATTTGAAGAAACGACGACCTCCATCTATTCCCTCGGTGAACATCTACACTAGGTAGTTCTCACCATGCATGTACTTTGGCCACTCTTCTTTCCGTTCATCGTATCCTATCAGTGGTGCCTCTTTGGTGAAATCACTTTTGCTCTCAACTGGGAACCTCTCATAAAGAGCTTCCTCAAAGAAATCGGGACCAAGAGAACCCTCTCACATAATGGTAGTTCCCTTCCCCTTTGTTCTCCCTCTAGACGATCTACCAGACATTGGTACTACAACGAAAGAAAATACTGAGGAGTGCTCTTCTTTCTTGTTGTGTGTGTGAATGAGAGGGAGTGAGTGTCGATACGGGACGCACCGGATACCCCATAATGCAGGGAAAAGATCTAGTCTAACTAGGACTTCTTTCCCTGTAAACTTAGTAGTAGTATTATTCTATAATCCTACTAGGAATCTTATTGTAAATCGACTAGGACTCTGACCTCCTGACTATATTAAGGAGGGCAGAGTTCCTGGAGATGGAAGATAAGGCAACACAACACTTTACAATCAATCCAACGCAAAGGCTAACGCCGACTAGACGTAGGGCTATTACTCGATCACGGTCGAGGACCCGAACCAGGATAAATTAGTTGTCTCTTGCGTTAACCGTTGAGTTCTGCATACGCTGAAGCCCGAACAAACTACCCTAGGTACCCCCGTGGTAGGCTATCAGTGGTGAAACATCGACAGCTGGCGCGCCAGGTAGGGGCTTTCGGCGAATTTGCATCTGAGAGCTCAACGGACCTCTACAACATGATCTTCTCGATGGGATCAACCTTCATCTTTGGTTCATGGATCTGCAAGGCAGGCGACGATGGCAAGCTCCGAAGCCGTCTCCTCGAAGATTCAGATCACCATGAAGATCTTTCGGCGACTACGACAGATCAACTCACCAGGAGATTCACGCAGCTCGTGATGTCTGATCCAACTCAGATTTCGTGGCTTTACGCTTCCGACTCAAACTCAGGCTCCGCATCTGAGATGGAGTCTTACCCAAGTTCTTTTGGGAATCTGAGTTCTTTTCCGATGGGGCTCCAGGACACGACCTCGGCCTATTAAGAATACAACTCAGAGTATACTCAGAGTTCTTTCAAGAAGTCAGAACCCTTTCCTTTCGGACTCTATAACACGACAAAATCTTATCAGGCACGGCCCGAAGGATCCCCCGATCTGGTGCTAAGAATGCCACTAAAAGGAGCTCAGGAAGGCCTCGTACTAACTATAACATCTCAAGACTACATCGTCCACTAACCAGGTTCTATTCCTGAAGACAGCGGAACCCAACTAGTCAGCACGACGGCTACAACAATTCTACCCTATCAAGAAGGAGACTCGATCTGCAACCTTGAAGCCTCTACTAAGATCATCAACAACTCTGACAGTATGGAAACCAACACCAATAACACAATAATTCACACACAAGAAGTATTCATGGTTCGCCGTCCTCGATCACCTCTGGTCCCCCTAGAAGCACTAGACATTAGATCATCGGACGAATCTGAGTCCAACATATCACCCTTTATCTAGGGGCACGATGGTGAGACCGAGAGTCAGAAGCAAGCCAGAGAAAGAAGAAACAAATTGAAACAAGGACGCCAATGCCGTGCTAAGCAGCGCAAGGAAGCTTGGATTAAATATGAGTCAGACCTAGCTGAGTATGACAGAAGAAAATCAGAACAAGAAGTCGAAGAAAGACGCACGGTGAATACACCCTACAATAAGATCCGGGAAGCACTAGAAGAACTTAGAGCGACATCACTTCCTAATGAAAAAGAGGAACAACTCCAAGACCTCCTCCAGTCAGCAGCCCTAAGGACGCACGATGGAAGAGCCCGCTCAAGACTACCTGCCAGGTCAACATCCCATAGGAAGGAAGGTCAAAACCAAAAGAAGTCCGCTTTCAAGAGACTTGGGCCAGGCGGAAGTCACAACAAAGAAAGTAGAAGGGACCATAGTCAAAATTACCGAATTGAACAACCAAGGAAGATCGGAAGCAAAGCACCTATTCAGACATCCCCGCAGGACTATTCTCGCCAAGACGACAGTTGGCAGGAAGGAGGCACCGAATCGGAATACAAAGAAGCCGAAACACATGATAGATTCCCCTGTTTTACAAACAGACTTACTTCAATACGACTATCCCACAAGTTCAAGCCATCCAACCACTCTAAATATGATGGCAAGACCGAACCAAAGCAGTGGCTCAGAATTTACTCACAGTCGATTGAAGTAGCTGGAGGAGACGATGATATCAAGACATTATTTTTCCCATGGCACTAGAAACCATGCCCCTCCAATGGTTCAACAAATTAAATCCAGGGTCAATCAGAAATTGGGAAGACTTGCAAAGAGTCTTCTGTGGAAATTTCATGGGAATCATCATGCACCCCATCGCCCACGCAGAATTAAATGGACTCAAGCAGAAAGGAGGCGAAACTCTCAGAAATTACTATCGACGATTTGGTGAACTATGTGCTCAAGTACAGGACATCATAGAACGGGAAGTATTCAAAGCTTTCTCTCATGGAATTATGGCTAGGTGGCAATTTCAAGACTTCTACAAAGAAAACCCAAGAAGCAATGAAGAATTCAGACGCACGATAGAAAAAATGATTACTGCAGAGGAAAAGACGCGAGAAAGGTTCCTGGATAAAAACAACCAAGACTACCCGGACAAGCGAAAT
This sequence comes from Miscanthus floridulus, assembly GCF_019320115.1. NCBI lineage: Eukaryota > Viridiplantae > Streptophyta > Magnoliopsida > Poales > Poaceae > Miscanthus > Miscanthus floridulus. Next base: position 13,411 of record NW_027098010.1, on the reverse strand, counting down.
CATTGAAATCTCAGACATCAGGAAAGAAAACATGGACTAGACAACACCGTGGCAATGGCTGATAAATCAAGAAAGTTTTCCAAACCCAGAGGGTATGACGAGATTGAAAACATGCACTACATTTTGCATCCTAAAGGAAATCACACCACTAGAAATTGCTACACTTTCAACGAGCGATACACGAGAAAAGATAATAAGGTAAACACTAAGGAAGACAATCAGAAAAAAGATGAAGACAACCACGAAGGCAAAGGATTCCAAAAATCCAGGGGGACAGTAGCAGTAATCTTCGCTGGAGCCCCAGATTCTAGAAGTAAACATCAAGAAAAGCTAGCTCTACGAACCATCATGGCAGCGGAACTGGCAACTCCGAGATATCTCAATTGGTCACAATATCCAATCCAATTTTCAAGAGAAGACTAATGGACTAGTGTAGGAAACACAGACCATTACCCACTAGTTCTAGATCCAACTATCACTGGCATGACTGTCACTAAATTACTAATCGATGGGGGAGCCGGACTCAACATTATCTTTTCAGAGACGCTAAGGAAGATGGGACTACAACTCGATAGGATGATTACACCAACAAGCACCCCTTTTATGGAATAGTACCCAGCAAGGTAGCTATGCCACTTGGACAAATCACTCTACCAGTTACTTTTGGCACTCCCTCAAACTACCGAACATAGTTCATCAAATTTGAAGTTGCAGACTTCGATTCATCATATCATGCAATCCTCGGGCGCCTAGCACTAGCAAAATTCATGGCAATACTACATTACCCATACCTATTGCTTAAGATGCTAAGGCCTAACAGTGTCCTTTCCCTTCGAAGTGATTTGAAGCACGCTTTTGACTGCGATGTTCAGGCAATTCAAATTGCAGCCAAGGCACAAGCCGCCGATGTTAGAAAACAAATAGCCACTGTCGCCGTAGAAATAAGCCTAGAAGAACTAGAGATACCAGCTAAAAAGCCTAGTATACTCGCACCACCAAAAGAAGCCGACGTCAAGCAAATCGACCTGGGCATCGGTGATCCATCCAAAATGGCAACCATCAGCGCCCACCTCTCGGCAAAATAGGAACTCACGCTCACCAACTTTCTTCAGGACAACAAAGATATCTTCGCTTGTAAGCCGATCGACATGCCAGGTGTCCCAAGGGAGTTGGCTGAGGATGGAATTGATGTCAATGAAGGCTCAAAGCCTGTGAAGCAACGGCTATGACGATTCTCACCCAACAAGAAGGCAACTATTAAAAAGGAAATCACAAAGCTGATGACAGCTGGATTCATCAGAGAAATCCTTCATCCAGATTGGCTGGCAAACCCAGTTCTAGTACAAAAGAAGGACACAGACGAGTGGCGCATGTGCGTCGACTACATAGATCTTAACAAACACTGCCCAAAAGATCCACTCGGGCTACCACGCATTGACCAGATAGTTGATTCAACAGTAGGATCTGCCCTATTATCCTTTCTTGATTGCTATTCAAGATATCACCAGATTGCATTAAAAGAACAAGACCAGAGCAAGACATCTTTCATCACTCCATTCAGCGCCTACTGCTACAAGACCATGTCGTTTGGACTCAAGAATGCTGGTGCCACATACCAAAGAGCTATCCAAACGTGCCTTGGTGATCAGATTGGCGAAAACATAGAAGCATATGTGGATGACGTAGTAGTAAAAACAAAGAACCTGGACACACTAATTGAAGACTTAAGGCAAACCTTTGAAAACCTGAAGAGGTGGAGGTGGAAATTGAACCCAAGCAAGTGTGTATTTGGAGTTCCCTCAGGACAACTACTAGGATTCTTGGTCAGCCATCGTGGAATCGAAGCCAGCACCAAGCAAATTCAAGCCATAACAGAGATGGACCCTCCTCGAAGTGTCAAGGATGTGCAGAAACTAACAGGCTGCATGGCGGCCCTTAATCGCTTCATATCAAGACTTGGCGAAAAAGGGTTACCTTTCTTCAAACTACTAAAGAAGACAAACAAGTTTGAATGGATAGAAGAAGCCAATGAAGCTTTCAAAAGACTCAAGACGTACCTCACAACCTCACCCGTTCTCACACCTCCAAAGAAATACGAGGACATGATGCTATACATTGCTGTGACTTCTACTGTGATCAGCACAGCGATAGCCATAGAAAGAGAAGAAGAAGGGCACGTATATAAAGTACAATGACCCGTATACTACATCAGTGAAGTACTGTCAGAATAAAAAATCTGGTACCCACATGTGCAAAAACTACTCTATGCCCTCCGGATCACTTCACGCAAGCTTCGCCACTATTTTGAAAGCCACAAGATTACCGTGGTGACAAATTTTCCACTCGGAGACATCCTACATAATAAAGACGCAACAGGGCGCATATCTAAGTAGGCAGTTGAACTTGGTACTCTCAATATCAATTTTACACCATGGAAGGCAATTAAATCTCAAGCCCTTGCTGATTTTGTGGCTGAGTGGACAGAGATTCAACAACCCATGCCAAATACCATCCTTGACAATTGGAAGATGTACTTTGATGGATCGCTCAAGCTAGGCAGAGCCGGTGCAGGAGTTCTCTTCATTTCTCTAGATGGAAAACAACTCAAGTATGTCCTTCAGATACTTTGGCAAGCTATGAACAATGAAGCAGAATACGAAGCTCTCATCCACGGACTATGAATAGCAATTACCCTCGGAATCAAACGATTACTTGTATACGGCGATTCGGCAGTAGTCATCAACCAAGTCAACAAAGATTAGGACTGCACCAAAGAAAATATGAGCACTTACTGTGCTGAGATACGAAAACTCAAAAAACATTTTCAAGGATTGGAAATTCTACATGTCCTGCGCGATTCTAATATTGCAGTAGCTCCTTCTATCAAACAACCCGGTGAGATAACCCCTGAACTCCCAGCAAAAGGCACCGAGATTTCAGTAATCACCACCTCATGGACCTAGGTTTTCATTGATTATATCAAGGAGAATAAGTTGCCAGCAGATAAAGCAGAAGCTACCCAAGTTGTTCGTAGAAGCAAGAACTACGTCCTAGTAGGGGACAAGCTGTACAGAAGAGCCGCATCATCAGGAGTACTCCTAAAATGTGTCTCGTTTGAAGAAGGCAAAGGGATCTTAGTCAAAATACACTCAGGGTGCTGTGGGAATCATGCCGCTTCAAGAACACTAGTTGGCAAAGCGTTCCGCACCGGATTCTACTAGCCAACCGCTTTGAAAGACGCAGAAGAACTAGTTAGAAAATGCAAAGGTTGTCAAATGTTCGCAAGACAAGCTCATGTACCAGCTCACAATCTCATCTGCATCCCTCCCACTTGGCCTTTCTCCTGCTGGGGGCTGGATCAAGTAGGACCTCTCAAGAAAGCAAAAGGCAGCTTTGAGTACATCTTCGTAGCAGTCGACAAGTTCACCAAGTGGATTGAATACAAACCACTCGCAAAATACAACGCAACCAAAGCAGTCGAGTTCATCCAAGATATTATGCACTGCTTTGGCATGCCCAATCGAATCATAACAGATTTGGGTTCTCCCTTTACAGTTACAGAATTCCAAAGTTGGGCACAGGATTGCAGTTTTGGCATAGATTTTGCTTCGGTCGCACATCCAGAAGCCAACGGATAGGTGGAAAGGGCTAATGGACTTATACTAGCCGGATTAAAACCAAGATTATATGAAGAACTAGTGGACTATGGATCCAAATGGATTGAAGAATTGCCCAAAGTAGTATGGGGGCTACGGACTCAAATAAGCAGAGCCACCGAATACTCACGTTTCTTCCTAGTTTATGGGTCAGAAGCAGTACTACCGGCTGACTTAATCTAGACATCACCAAGAATAGAACAATACAACGAAGGAGAAGCAGAACACACCTGAAGATTAGAACTCGATAGTACAAAAGAAGTCAGAGTAAATGCTACCCTTCAATCAGCAAGATACCTCCAAGGTTTAAGATGCCACTACAACAAGAATACCCAGCCTCGATCACTCCAAATCAAAGATCTGGTACTAAGAAGAATACACAAAATAGATGGATGCCATAAACTACTCAGTCCATGGGAAGGTCCTTTCATTGTCACAGAAGTCACCGGACCAGGCACGTACAAATTAAAAAATGAAGATGGAAAGGAAGTCAACAATACATGGCACATCAGCCAACTAAGAAGATTCTATGCGTGAAAAACAAATCAAGGAAGAATACACGTACAAGCCACAAGAGATCAACATCAATAAAGATGGTGTTCCACGACAATACATGTATTATTATGGATTTCCCCTAGTTGTTTCCAATAACCATGTAAACAATCATGATCAATAAAGATAGTTCTCCTCAACAACAGATGTCTTATTACGAATCTTCCCGAGTTGTTTTCACTAAGAATACCGGCTAAGAGCAAAAGAGCTGAAAAGATGCTTGAGCCCACCGATGAGGGTAGCTAATAAGCTAACACCTGATCCAAAAAGCAAAATGGCTGAAATCATGCCTAAGCATACTGGATGAGAGAAAAGAGCTGAAAAGATGCTTGAGCCTGCCAATGAGGGTAGCTAATAAGATGACACCTGACCCAAAAAGCAAAATGGCTGAAATCATGCTGGAGCATACCGGATGAGAGCAAAAGAGCTAAAAAGATGCTTGAGCCCGCCGATGAGGGTAGCTAATAAGATGACACCCGACCCAAAAGGCAAAATGGCTGAAATCATGCCTGAGCATACCGGATGAGAGCAAAAGAGCTGAAAAGATGCTTGAGCTCGCCGATGAGGGTAGCTAACAAGCTAACACCCGACCCAAAAAGCAAAATGACTAAAATCATGCCTGAGCACACCGGATGAGAGCAAAAGAGCTAAAAAGATGCTTGAGCCCGCCGATGAGGGTAGCTAATAAGCTGACACCTAATCCAAAAAGCAAAATGGCTGAAATCATGCCTGAGCATATCGGCTGAGAGCAAAAGAGCTCAAAAGATGCTTGAGTCCGCCGATGAGGGTAGCTAGCAAGCTAACACCCGACCCAATCCTAAGACGCTTTTACAACCAGAACAAAGCCAGACAAGAACTCAGCAAATCAAGAAAGTTTGTCAAGACAATGATCTACAAAAACCGAGTTGTTTATGCAGCGCATATGGTGGCTAGACAAGCACTCGACAAATCAAGAAAGTTTGTCAAGACAGCGATCTACAAAAACTGAGTTGTTTACACGGCACAAATGAAAGCCAAACAAGCACTCGACAAATTAAGAAAGTTTGTCAAGACAACGATCTACAAAAACTGAGTTGTTTACGCGGTGCATATGGTGGCCAGACAAGCACTCGACAAATCAAGAAAGTTTGTCAAGACAATGATCTATAAATATCGAGTTGTTTACACAGCGCGGTCAAAAGCATGACAAACACTTGACTAAATCGAAGACATCCAAGCAAAGAAGACATCAACAAAAAATAAAGGATTTTCATTCAAAAAAGAAGTATAACATCCTTATTACAGAGGCTGGAGTACTAAAGTCAAAATACATCAAGCATCACCATCAGGAGAAGAAATATCAATATCAAGATTGTCTACAATCCTCCTAGCCAAATCTTCGACCTCAGGCTCCATCTTTTCAATAGCATCAAGATATTCTTGACTCTCGGCTTCCTTCGCAATCTTAGATAGGGGCATCTCTAGAGCAAGAACCCGGACCTAAGCAAGAACATTTCTGGTACATAGTTGGGCGCATCTCTTCATGGACTCCTAGAAACGGGTCGGAACTTGGGGAATAAACTGAGCCCAAGATTGACCATCATCCGATGGAGTCCAGAGAAGATCGGCTACTGACTGAAATGACTTCCACAAAGCATTTCAGTTCTCAGTAGCCGTCGCCAACTTACCAGTCAAGGGTTCAACTATTTTTTGGGCCTGCACAAGATCCCTGTCAGCTCCACGCCTAATCAACTTGGCAAGTGCGAGTTCTTCCTCAGCACGAATAATTACCTCTTTAGCTCTGTTGTGGCTATTGCGAGTGAGGGTCTTCATTTCCTCAATACCCTCTGAAAGGTTTTGCTTTTCAACTCGGAGAACTGAACCAGGCACCAAAAACAAGTCAATAGAAAGGAAAATTTGAATACAAGAGGAAATAAAATGAACCCGCAATACCATTACACTCTTTCTTCATGGCCTCCATAGCTGCATCCCTTTGCTTTCCTGCCTCAACCACCTGGGCGCGGAGAGCCTTCTCCTCCTTTTGGTGCATTTGATGCTCGGTCTCCATCTCAGCTTGACAGAGATCAAGCTCTGTTCTTAGAGCACTAACCTCAAAAGACAACTTTTTCTCGGATTCAGACAAGAAAAAGAAGCCGGTATGATCCCGAGAAAAAGACTGAGCAAAAAGAGAAAGAGAAAAACAAGACATAAGAATAGAGGAAAGGCGAACATCCAAAGAAAGAACTTCAGAAAAGACTTACCTGGAGCTTTTCACCAAAAGAAGTCGTGAGGGTCCCCTAGTCAGCGGTCAGCTCTGACAACCGATGAGTGGCATCGAATTGTTGCACCACATCATCATCCAGACGCTGAACACCACTAGGAAGAGGAGCAGAGGGAGAAGCCGGCTGAGGCAAGGAAGACAAGACCAGAACCGCACCCTAGGAAGCCCCGGCTACTTCCCCAGATGGCTCCCCCACCACAACCACGGTCACCTCTGAGGCCAGCAAATCAGTAGCTACAGAATCACCAGAGAACCCTGTCCCCCTCACAGCCACCTCGCCGACCGCACATGCCAAATCTAGAGACTCAGAACGCAGGGGCACGTCAAAAGACTGAAAAGAAGTCGACTAAGGGTTGAGGGAAGGCGAAGGCCTACAAGATGATAAAGAAGATCGACGATAAGAATATGAATCAGTGAAGGGGAAAATAGAAGCAGAGAAACATAACCAGGATTCACTCACTTAGCTATCTTCTTTTTCATAAAACCCCCAAGACCAACAGAAGACCTTAGAGGGGGAACTATAGAAGCAAAAATATCACCACCACCTTGCAACGGGAGTGGCATGGTCTGAACCAGAGCTCCAGAAGAACTTGAGGTCGACAACCACTTACTACAAGAGAATAAGGTCAAAGACAGGACAAATAGAAGTGTTCAACAGTAGAAAAGCATGAAAACAACTCACCAACACGTAACAAGGGCCGCATCATCATCTTCCTCCTCACTCTCAAGCATGGCAGCCACAGCGCATCTGAAAAAGAAGAAAAGTACTCGGTTAAGAGGCAAAAGCAAAAAAAAAAAGACAAAACTTATCAATATGCTCACCTAGGAGCACGCTACCTATAACTTGAGTACTTGGACGAGTACTCGATTGATGATACTTCTTGGCGGCAGAAAAACCAGAAGAAGAACAATCTGCTCGCCCCCTTTTTCCGACACTGCGAGGAGCTCAAGGAACTGGACGAGGAACATACTCTACATATGTGTCAAGGATTGTGGAAGAAACACCAGGAAACATCATAGTGGTTTCAAACTTACTGGTTAAAGATGCCCCAGCAAGATTCTCCGCAAGCTCCATAATGGCGGGGCAGTCGTCAAGGGGGATCGGATCAACAAAGTTACGCCCCAATTCCTATAAAAGAGTAAAGCAACCAGACAACAAATATTAAGCAAAATTGGAGATGACAAAGGAAATACGAAAAGTACTAGCATAAGAAAAAATAACTCACAACAGGAGGCAGGTTGTTAGCACGATACTCGGGGACAGTAAGCGGGACGACGCTCACTCCCTTCAACATCTTCTGGAGGCACTCGAGTACCTCCTCACCGGTCAACTCAAGGGTAGGAACCATACGAGAAGGGTCCTCCGCTCCAGAGTATTCGAAACCATAGTTTTCTCACTCCTTTAGAGGCTGAACACGACGGTGAAGAAAGCTAGAGACGATACCAAAGCTGGTCAAGCCTTGTTGTTTTAGAGCACATATCTTCTCCAAAAATGGCTTAATCACCTAGAGCTCATCCGCCGTCATGGGATTCTTCTCCCATCGATCGTTAACCATGGGACCAGAAGAAGAATGGACAGCAAGAGGAGGGATCATATTGGTGGCATAAAACCAGTCAGCACGCCTATCCCTCATAGAATCAAATCTACTCTTATGACCCTGATGAAACTAAATCCCGCAGCCACCAAGAACATGGGTGTCATCGCTGTGGGGTTGGGGCTTAAGACGGAAGAAATAACGAAAGAGAGAAAGAGAAGGAGGAATTCCAAGAAAAGTTTCACAAAGATGAATGAAAACAGAAAGATGAAGGACAACATTGGGAGTAAGATGGTTCAGGCTAATCCCAAAATAATTGAGAAAGCAATGAAGAAAAGCAGAGGCAGGAAGGCAAAGACCAGCACGGATAAAGGAGACAAAAAGAACAATCTCACCAGAGCCTAGGGTTGGAACCCGATGCTGGCCTGGAGCTCTCCACTCAGCAATCTCCTTGTCCTAGATCAGGCAATCGCTAACCAGCTTGCGCAACTGATCCTCAGTCGTAGTCGGAGCCGGCCAGACCTTCTGACCAGCCCTCATGGCCATGAATTCTTGGTTTCAATCACAGAAAGTGATGCCTCCTCGTCTACAAAGGATGTCTAGGACTTGCTCGCAGACTTCTTCCTACCCATATACTAGCAAAGGCAATAAGGCACTAAGAAACGACGACGGTTAGGTGGCGGCGCTCAGATGACGGCAACAATGGCGACGACGGAGTAAGAACTAGGGTTTCAAGGCAAAACTAGGGCAGTAAAGAAAAAGAAAAAAGAAGGCCTTTAAATAGATTTTTACGACCCATTACGCCCATTTTAATACGGCATGAGAACGCAACGGTTCATTTCCCAACACAACTGACAAAGTTGAAATGACAGGCGGCACACTTCTACACAATGGTACAGTTCAATGAGCAGATTTCAGACTTATCCATCCAGCACCAAGGTAGAGTTAACATATTGCTACAAAAAGAACTCATCAACAATGAAGTAGTGAAGGGTTGCCTCACAAGGAACACAAGAACTCGGTTCTTATAGAAAGAACTCAAAAATCTCACAAAGAACCAGGACATCAGCAGAAAAGGGAATGACAACCCAGAAGACAAGATTCTTTCCATTATAAATGGCTTCACAAAAAATACAAGATTACACGTCTTACAAGACCCAACAAACTTGGTACTACGACGAACAAGGTAGCAAAAAGGAACCCGAACACAACTAGGCTCTAGAACGACTACGTGTTCCAAATTGCTACTCGGTAGAACAAACCGCAATCGGCTACACTGTTTTCTTCAAAGGACGGATACAGAACATCTGAGGCGGAAGTCAACAGCACGACGAGGCAACATAGAACAGGGAAGCCCAGCAGGCATCTATCTACCCTAGTCTGACGTGACACCAGATCATGCATTGATCTGCATCGGACAGTCGTAGGGCAGGCAAGGGGGATTTACCCAGCACTATTGGATGAAGGAATGTATCCCACATCACAAGACTTCCTCCAACTACCACAACATACCTCCTGGTACAATGCCGCTATGGTATTAGTCTACCTCTAATCTCTATCACAAGACTCCCTCCAGCTTCGACAAGATATACAAGAACTACGAGATACGCCCAGGGGCTGCTCTGCTTCAGAAACTATCATATTCATGGCTACGAAGATTTCATACCACTCAACAAAATGCTCGATGAATCAAAAATAGCACACTAGGAGTGTATTTATAGACCAAAGAAGTGGCGCACATGGACCAGGAGCACCAATGGAACAAACCTAACAAAGGGTACAGTGAAAAGACAGAATTCAATGAAAGAGGACTCAGGTGTGAAGGAACAGTACTTGAGGATAAGCATATTCGAAAGGATATACCAACACTGTACAACTCATGAGCAAACGGCATTTACACTAAACCACTACCATAGAACCACACCTGACAACAGCAGAATACCAAAAAATATGCCAAGACCCTGCACTCAAGTTCTTTTTGGGTAAAAGAACCCAGATATACGCTCGGGGGCTGCAACAGAAGAGGTTTTTCATCTCTTTTGAACAACATAAGATGCGAGACCCTCCAGCTCCTTGTTCCAAATAGCAAGTGGCTCGGGGGCTACACTCAGTGAGTGCACTTTTTTTTCCTTGAAAAAAGCGCACGTCACCAAGAAGATTTCTTCAAAACAAACAACTTCAAGGACTCATGTCAAAAAGAACCCGAACCAAGCAATATCCGAGTTCTTTTTGATAAAAAACTTGGATGAGGAATCAGAACAATTTCAAAGACAAGACCCTCTAGCTTCTTGTTCCAAATAGCAAGAGACTCAGGGGCTACACTTAGGCAGATGTATTTTTTCTTCAAAAAAGCACACACCAATTGAAGATCCCAAGAAGCGCTACATGGTTTCACTCAGGAAAGCACTCGGACAACACTTGTTCCTGCTCAGCAAGACCTGGAGCAACAAGATGAGGATTCCAAAGCTCAACCATGAAGTGCTCTGGGGCTTGTCGATACGAGACCCACCGGATACCCCATAATATAGGGAAAAGATCTAGTCTAACTAGGATTTCTTTCCTTATAAACTTAGTAGTAGTATTATTCTATAATCCTACTAGGAATCTTATTGTAAATCGACTAGGACTCTGACCTCCGGACTATATAAAGGAGGGCAGAGTTCCTGGAGATGGAAGATAAGGCAACACAACACTTTACAATCAATCCAACGCAAAGGCTAACACCGACTGGACATAGGGCTATTACTTGATCATGGTCGAGGGCCCAAACTAGGATAAATCGGCTGTCTCTTGTGTTAATCATCGAGTTCTGGATACGCTGAAGCCCGAACAAACTGCCCCGGGTACCCCCATGGTAGGCTATCGGTGGTGAAACATCGACAGTGAGGGGTTATTTATAGGTTGAGAGGAGGAATGGAGGCCTCTCAATGTGCCATGTCAGCGATCTGTGTGCCTCTTTACCTCAGCCCTTGGATCAAATAGTCATAAGATGGATGGTGGAGATGGAGTGGAGTTGTGCTTCCTTGCATGCCTTCCTATCTTGAGCCTAAAGGCCTCGACACACTTTTGGTTGACCCCTAGAGACACCATCCTATAGGTGTACTATGTAAGTGAAGTGACAAATCGTTGTTATCATCGTACTTCTTGTTCTAATGAATTGGACTATACATGTTCTATTGAATTTATATTTAATTTGTGTACTATATTTGTTCCTTTTTAGCAGTGTAGTATAATTAATGATTCACAGAAAAAATCACAAGAGTTTCGCTTATTTCAGGAGCATCCACAGTTACAACCAGAGACATCATTATATAATCCAAACATTTAATCTTCCAAAGAGCACAATTCAACCACATCGAACATCACAATCAACATAACATTCCTGCATAGTTCAAATAGTCCACAATGTCCATACAGTCCCAAATAGTTATAGGAAAGTGACTACAAAATCCATAATAGTACATACTAACATCTACCACAAACCCTCACTGCCTCCTAGTCTTACCCTTACCCTTGTGACCAAGAGCGTTGGTACCTAGAGTGTAAGGGTCATGTGGACGGCATCGCCTAGTGCCTAGAGGCTATGTAGGTTGAGTCAAGGGTGCATCCTAGAGCTAAGAGGGGCCAAGCTCCTCGTGCCTCTGGTCCATGTCATCGTCGTCATCATCGTCCTCGTCCCCTGTAGGTGCATGTCTAGAGGAACCTAAGCCTCCTCTGCCTATGGAAGGAATGTACACGTCTTGCATCGTGTCTGTCCTACAGCCACAATGAGTAGCCGCACGGCGTAGCTGATGTGACAGCCTCTGTTGTACAAAATTATATTAACTGAAAGAATCTAACATATTAATAATATGTTTGAAAGAATATTTTAAATCTTATGTTTAGGAAGCTACGCGTGTCGTCGTCCCTGACTCTCGGACAAAAGCGCTCAATGTCTTCAACAGAGCATTTGAGGGTATTTCCCTGCAACAAAGTTCTCAGTAATAATACTTCTGAATAGATAGCAACAGGTTTTGTTTTCTTTTGTACAAGAATCTAATGTATTATAAGGATGCTACGGCTCGAAGGTGGCACTAACTAAAATAGATACCTCTAACGCATAATGTATTGGTATGCAACTTAACATAGAAAAATAAGGCAATTGACTTACCACTCTATCCAAGATTAGTCCTACCTCCACCTGCCTTGCTGCACAAGTAGATTGGTCGTACGCCGTGTCTTCATCATCGGAAGACTCGATGTCGGCGTAGTCATCTTCTGTCCACTGTAGTCAGAGCCTGCAATGTGTCGCACATTGGTACCAAGCTTGGTACCGCCTGAACTCATGGTTCGTGTGTGGCTCATTGTTCTTGTCCACGTTGTCGTGCATCTGCTCCCATTGCTCAATATATTACTGGTGGTGCATCTCCTAGTCAAAAATCTTTCTGTTCTTCTAATGATCCAACCTGCACATATGTCATCGTTACTTGAATCCATATACATGTCACCATATTAATGGAAATGGACCATCACGAGACATTTGAAATAGCAAAACACTTATGTAAGTCAACGCCAGTCGAGAATGGAATCATTGGCCAAAGCTGTCTCACTCCAAATTGGCATGCAACTCTATCTGGCAAGTGGAACTCAATAGCATAGAAACCGATTAGAGGGCACCTCATTCTATATTAGTCGCCGTCGCACCCACACATGTTGCTCAAATGAAAAGGAAGTGCCCCCTCTCCATCGTACGGCTCCCACGACACCTGCAGCATGTCCAAATAAGATGTTAGATGGTATACTAAACCATTTCAAACTAGTATGGGAAATAAAATTTACTTACACTAGACGCCACAATCGTGTCTAGCTCATTCGTGAACTCAATGTATGCCCACTGTAACCTCACGTGCGAAACCCTAACCTAGTCCCAAAGGTACGCCCACGTCGGCTGCCGATATGGAGGCTGACCTAGGAACCACTCACGGGGAGCCAGAACCTCAAGATGGCCATCTAGTAGATGAGCCCACATCCACAACTGAAGAAAGTACACACATCCACCAAGTGACGCTGTGGATGAATTCCAACGACACCCCTCGCAAAGCTACCGATAAAGAAAACCCAAGACTATAGAGCCCTAGCTGTACTGACCCGCCTAGTCCCAGTCATTGAGGCAGTGGACCCACATCCACGACGCAGTGTCACCCATGGCATTGGGGAAGAGAACGCAGGCAAATAGGTGTAGGATCCATGCCCTATAGTAGTACCCAACTATTTCCTCATCTGCCTCCTCGGGGCACTGTGCGAACTCTTGCCGAAGCCAGGAGATTAGAACTCCAGAAGTGCGAGCCCCTTGCTCACCAACCTCATGTCCAAGGAAGGCCTCTACTCGTGCTCTCCAGCCTTCAGACCTACACTGCCCAGTGACTGCA
>NW_027098009.1:0-100000 GCF_019320115.1 Miscanthus floridulus | reverse complement strand
TTGCCATGAATCCTCAGGCCTAGCATCTTCTGATAGTCCAAGAGCGTGTGTCGACAAAATACGGTCGGTAGTCTACCTAGGGGTATGCCCAAGGTAGTAGATTGTCGGCAGACAGATGCGCAAGTCACAAACAAGACGGTGACACAAGACAGACATGAGGTTTTATCCAGGTTCGGCCGCCAAGAAGGCGTAATACCTACGTCCTACGTCTGATTGGTATTGTTGTATGTCAATGAGAGATGTTTTTTAGAGGGATCCCCTACCCGCCTTATATAGTCTGGGGGGTAGAGTTACAGATCTGGAAACTAATCCTAGTCAGTTACAATTACCATATGTGGCCAGATAAGGATTCCTACTCTAACCGACCAGGATCCTGCTTGATCGCCAAATCTGCCTTGACTCCTTGCGTGGGACTCCAACCAGGTTGTCTAGGCCGCACGTCGTCTTTCGGATGGACCGAACCCATCGATCCGGGCCGGCCCAAGCTTAGCCATAAGGGTATAGGGGTTAATACCCCCACAACTAGTCCCCGAGCACCATGTATTATGCTGCGACACGCCATTTCGACCTTCTCCGACAAGTTTTGCCCGAGTCCTTGACATCTTTCGACCACCATCGTCACCGGAGAAATAGGTTGTCCGAAGAATGTATGGTGCTCTTAAGAAAAAAGAAAAAGATTTCCGTCCCGAGAAGTGTGCCCACTTGTATTTCTGAAAAGAAATGTAAGTGCATCTCGGAGCGTAGCATCTTTGATCATCAGAGGCGTAGCGGTCAAAAAACAAACACATTCACCGCAAGGTGAAGTGTGCCCACTTAGTCCCCAAGCCTGGTAGTAGGTGAAGTAGGCACGTGGTGCCAGGGTCTAAAAAGAATTCCCAGTTAAGTTGAGTACCTAATTGTCGTACAGGCGATACGAGATGCACCGGCAGGTGCATCGTACCGATGTAGTCCCCGAGCTTGCTGGAAGGCGAAGTATGAGCCTTGTAGCAAGGTCTAAATAAATATCTCTCAACTGTATGTGAGTACAAATTACATGTAGCCGAGGAGAACGATTCTCCGATTAGTGGTCGGGATAGCTCCCGAGCACACCAGCTGTCAGAGTAGTCCCCGAGCACGATAGTAGTCGGTGTAGTCCCCGAGCACGTCAGTGGTCTGGGCGGTCCACGAGCACGGTAGTGGTCTAGGCAGTCCCCGAGCACGGCAGTGGTCTGGGCAATCCCCGAGCACTTCAGTGGTCTGGGCGGTCCACGAGCACGGTAGTGGTCTAGGTAGTCCCCGAGCACGGCAGTGGTCTGGGCAATCCTCGAGCACGGTAGTGGTCTAGGCAGTCCCCGAGCATGGCAGTGGTCTAGGCAATCCCCAAGCACTTTAGTGCCCTGGGCGGTCCTAGAGTATGGCAGTGGTCTGGTCCATCCTTGAGCACGAAACATGCATCAAAAACTCAAACGCCATTAATGTATTTATTCATTGTATTTATTTATCTCTATTCTCTGCCAAGTCCAGTCTGACACACCTGGTCAAAAAAGCAAATGGGTATAGTACGTCATTCTGTCTTCTTACTCTTTTCTATCAAACAATCGCCTGGCACCTATATGGAGGTGCGTCAGTGTGGGCCCTCTTACACTATCAACGAAGAGGCGCGTACACTGGTAACGAAGGAGCGCATTTATTGGCGTTGATTTCAAGGTTGTGTGAACAACCGTCTGCGGTGCGTGCGCATGACTCCCAATAATCTTGGGCGAATGAAACGATGGAGCTCTTTGTTTTATATAATGTAGATCTGGTATGTTACTCACACCGTTCCCCATTGTCATCCGCCGCCGCAACCTTCTTCTTCCTACTGCCGAACCCTATTCCTCCGAAAATCATCGCTAATCCCCTCGCCACCGCATCCACCCCCTTAGTGAGGATAGACCAATGGCGAAGAGAGACGCCCAGAAGAAAGGCGGGGTCATGGCGAAGGAATGGTGGAAGTCATGGAGCAATGAGCAGACCATCGAGGACCTCGTCGTCATGGGAGTGCTTCACAACAAGGCACTCGTGGGATGGCGTGCGCCTGAAGGAGAAAGCTTCCTTGATCCACAACCAGGTGAGATTGTGGTTTTTGAAGACTTCTTCAAATGGGGTTTCGGGATTCTAGTGCACCCATTCCTTCAGGGTCTCTGCTTGTACTACGAGATTGGGATTTACAATCTGCATCCCAACTCGATTCTCCTTATCTCCACCTTCATCCATCTCTGTGAGTCTTATGGTGGCTTCCAGCCCCATTTCGACCTCTTTTGCCACCTGTTCTGTCTTTGGAAGAAAGGGAGCGGTGGCTCGAAGATAGCCGGAGGTGTCTACCTAAATCTGCGCGATGGCATGAAGGCACAATACTTGCACTGCCCCTGGAACACCTCACTGGATGAGTGGTACAAGAAGTGGTTCTACATCCGTGAAGAACCGAACACCATCACCCTATGCAACATGGGGCTGATTCCAGAGAAGAAGAATAGCTGGACAGAGAAGCCCGAGAGTCTGGAGCAGATTGTCGAAATGCTCGGGATGATCCCGTGGGGAAAGCTAGATGGCCTAAGTGTGGTCAGGAACTTCATCAGCTAAAGGATCCAGCCCTGCCAGAAGAGGGTTCATCTAGGCTTCGAGTACTAGGGGAGCGCCGATCCAACAAGGACCAGGAAGGAGCCGCTCGACAAGATGGAAATCAAGGCCAGGATTAGGGAGCTCTTCAACCTGGCCGATCCCAATTACATCAGGCTAAACGACATCGAGCACGCCTTCAAGCTGGCTCGACCTCCCCCAAAGGTAAATGATGCCTCCTTTTAATTGTAGAGTCATGTTGTAACCATAAATTGACTGTTGTCCCCGCTTTGTTCCTCAGTGTAATGGTTGTGACCAGGCAGTAGTGTTCGTGTCGCCTCCCCCCGGTGTAGAATGGCCTCAAGCTGCCGACCCAGCTGCCCAAACCAGCACCAGGACCGACGACGTCCACTGGGCGGCACTCGAGACTGTGGAGGACGCATCGACCAGAGCCACTGGCAAGCGTCCAGCAGCCAGCAAACGACGCCAAGCCATCTTCCCCTTGTCGGACGATGAAGCAGAGGATGCGGACATCTTCTGGCTCATCCCTCGAAAGAGGAGAAGATAGATGGGATCGTCAAAGCAAGCTGGCTCCTCTGTGCCAGCAGCGATCGCATCACCGACCATTGCCACACAGAGGACAAGCGAGGGAAACGCCGAGCATCAAGCCCCGACGCCTGTACCGGAGGTGGAAAGCGACCCGGTGGAACCTGCCGAGCACGCGGAGCAGGGGCGGTCGAGGAGACGCTCCTTCACAACATCATTCCACAAATCGAAGCTGTAAGTATCTATATCTTTGATCTAAGCTTGTAATTTGCATTGGATACTATTATCCTTTGAACTTGTCTCTGATATATTAGGTCGGTGTCTACCGAGAACCCTGACCAGCTAGCCGGGTGCGGCCCAACTTCGCCAGCTATGGCGGGACAAACTGCCCAGCAGCCAGCCGTGGAAGAGCCTATAGCAGGAACTCCACCGGGACCTCAGCAGGCGGACAACCAGACGCCAGTCCCCGAGCAGCTGGTCGAGAAGATAGCCAAGCAGAGTACAAGTGCTCCGAGCGCGAACCCTACTGAGGCAGATACCATGGCTCCAAGGGAGCCAGATCTAGCTGAGGAGCAGCAGCCAGAAGTGGCCTAGAGCATTCTTGCCGACGTGGCGGCTCGTGGAAAAGCCCTGGTGGTCGTGGAGTCTGCAGACTCCAGACCAGCGTCGCCTCCCGAACACAAGGCTGAAGAGGAAGAAGTAGAAGAGGTCCTGGGTCGTCCCCAAGATAGACGACAACATGTATATGTGTCGCGCTATCGGAATGACGAATGGGTTATGCACGAAGAAATCCCAGAGGTCAAAGAGACCCTAAGAGTCGAATGGGCGGCCAAGCGTCTGGTGACAGAAGTCTAGGTATGTTTGGCTTGAATCTTTGACCCTGTTATGTAGTCGAAACTGTTTGCCTTAGCTTATCTGTATGCAGGACTTGATGAAAACCGCAAAATACCAAAAGAGGTGCTTCGACCAGATTGAAGGAATCACGGTGACCAATAAGGAACTTTCGGCCAAAGTGGAATGCTTGCGGCGCCAACTTGAAGCCACCGACCAGGAGAGGACAGATCGAGAAACACAGAACCAAAACCTGGTCGGCCAGCTCAATAACAAAGAGCTGGAGAAAACAAGTAAAGTTTCATCTTATCGTAGCAAGTGCAGGACTTGTGTTGTTGTATTCTTGGTAGTAACAGCTGTAATGCAGGTTTAGAAGCTGAAGTGGCCCGCCTCCAAGGAGAAAATAGCCGTGTGACCACAGAGTATGGTCGCCTGAAGGAGGACAATGTGAAGCTAGCACGCAGCCAGTCTCAACTCCAAGACCACACCAACAAAATGAAGGAGGAACTAAAAAGTAAGTATTCCAAATCACCTTCCTCATTCTGTTGCCCACCTTGCCTTGTCATGTTTTCACATTTGATGTCTTGTACTGTGTTCAGTTTTGAAAGTCAATGCCAAGAAGCACTTAGAGGCCGTGATCAGAGAACGTGATGACTGGAAAGCATGATGCCTCAAGGCCACCGAGGAGCAGGACACGTGGAAGAACCAGTGCCAAGAAGTGGCAACTGGCATTGTGCCCGTCCTCGACCTTATCGACCCGGCAGTCACAGAGGAAGAGCCGAGGACGCCCCAGCTCGGATTGGTCGAGAGATGTAGACAAGCATGGGGATGGTTCTAGGAGTTCGTGAAGGAGGCTGGTGAGTACACGGGTGCCCATGTACTAAGCATGGTGCGTGCCCACTACCCCCTGATCGATCTCAAGCGCCTGGAGGCTGGGTACCCGAAGGAGGTAGACCCAGACAAGGCAGAGGAGCTTCGGATGGCCCAGCTGGACTTGTCGTCAAAGATAATTAGCGATATTAACCTGTGTGGAGGTGGGACAACACCTGTATAGGGTATGCCATCGACGAGTCAGCTAGAAATGCCATCAGCTGCAAGCCAACCATCGAAGCCTGTGGTCTCGACCAGCCAGGCACCGACGGGGCCATCCCCTTTAGCTCAACTAGCACAAGAGTCCCTGAGACTCGAGTAGGGTATCGGAAGCGACGAGCAGTAAGTGCCATGCGCCCCGACCAGCCAATGTAATAGGCTTAGAGCTATAGAAGGAGGACATAGTTGTTTTATTGTGAACTTGAGCCTCTTCAGGCAAGCTTGTAATAACGTAACTGTATATTATTATAAGCTCGTTTGCTTTATATAAAGCGTATTTAAGCTTGATACTTTATGTTGGTGTAACTAAGTAAGAACGTATTAACATTCTGTTTAGTTGTACCATCATGCTCGACACATCATCCCGAAAAGTTTGTGCGGCCCTAGTTTTTCATGTGGTCGGAGTGTGAGGTTCGGTGACCTGTGCACACATAGACGCAGACAAGTTAAACCAAGGAGGACCTGCTGATCACTCATAACGTAGAGAGCAGATCCCATGCATGTATTGAGAGGAACTGGAGACAGGGCCTGCTCTGAAAACCATAGAAGGAGTGGTGGTCGGTTTTTACTGGCTAAGTTAGAATAACCATAAAATTCAAAGTGACACATTAGAGTGGTCGGAGAAATCATAATTGCTTTATTGAAGTAAATCGAAAGTACAAAAGGAGTACATATCTCAGTAGTTAAGCATAGAAACGTCTAAGCTTGTTGATGTGCCATGAGTTTGGTACGTCCGTACCGTCCAGGCGAGCTAACCTGTAAGACGTTGGTCGTGTAACTTCCTTGATCATGAATGGTCCCTCCCATGGGGTTGCAAGTTTGTGGACACCAGCCTGGTTCATCTTCCACTTCAGGACCAAATCCCCGACCATGAAGAACCGCTCTTTAACATTTTTGTTGTAGTACCTACGCAAAACATCAAGGTATTTGGCCGTACGTATGCAAGAATCGAGCCTTTTCTCTTCTACGCTGTTTACTTCTAGCTCCCGTACTTCATTGACCTTGCCCTCGTCGAAGTTCTCTACCCTTGCTGGTCTGAAAGATATATCTGGTGGGAGGACTAGCTCAGCGCCGTAAACCATAAAGTATGGTGAGACACCGGTGTTACGACTGGGCTGAGTTCGGAGGCCCTAGACCACGGCCGGTAACTCCTTGAGCCATCTTCTGGGAGCTTTGTCATTTTCTCTGTACATCCTCTTCTTCAATGCGTCCAAGATCATGCCATTTGCCCGCTCGACTTGTCCATTAGCTCTAGGGTGCACCACCGAGACGTATTTTACTACTATGCTCCTTTCATCGCAGAAGTCCGAAAAAACGTTCCCGGTGAACTGAGTACCCAGATCGGTGATGATGCTGTTGGGTATGCCGAAACGGTGGATGACCTGGTCGAGGAACATGACAGCCTTTTTCGAAGATGCCTGTACCAAAGGCATGTATTCTATCCACTTAGAAAATTTGTCAATCAGCACAAAAACATATGTAAATTTCCCAGGAGCCGGTTTGAAGGGCCCGATCATATCCAGTCCCCAGCATGCAAAGGGCCAAGAGGCTGGTATCATCTGGATCTCGTGTGCTAGTACGTGGATTCTTTTGGCGAAGAACTGACAACCCTCACAGTTGTGGACTAGCTTCTCTACGTCGGCTACTGCTGACGACCAATAAAACCCTGCTCAGAAAGCCTTACCGACCAGTGTTCTTGAGGCCGCGTGGTTGCCGCAGGAGCCAGAGTGGATTTGGTCCAGGAGATGTTCGCCTTCTTCCTGGGTTATACACTTCATTAGGATTTCCTCCTTTGCGTTTTTGTGCCATAACTTGTCATCGACAAGCAGATACTGCTTACTGTGACACATCAGGTGCTCGTTTTCTGTCCGATCAGTATAACCGCTGCCATCTGTTAAGTATTTGATGAAAGGTACTCTCTAGTCTGGCTCATGAGTGGTCGGAGGTAGCTCGGTTGTGCTTGCCACCAGAACCATAGCCACCAATTGCTGGTCCGGAGCTTTGTCGACCGTGGAATCTTCCTCTTCGATGGAAGGCGTGAGCAGGTCTTGGACGAATACGCCATGTGGGATTTTGGCTTGGGATGATCCTAACTTTGACAGCGCGTCTGCTGCTTGGTTCTTGTCCCGGACCACATGTATGTACTCGATGCCATAGAACCTGCCTTCCAGCTTTCTTATCGATTTGTAGTATGCGTCCATCTTTTCGCTGGTTGTGTCCTAGTCCTTGTTGAGTTGGTTGATGACCAGAGTCGAGTCTTCGTAGACATAGAGACGTTTAACACCAAGCTCGACCGCAATGCGTAAACCATGCAGGCATGCTTCATACTCGGCGGCGTTATTAGATGCTGGGAAATAAATCCGGAGCACGTACCGGAGCTGCTCCTTGGATGGTGACATGAAAAGAACCCCTGCTCCTATACCGTCAATGTTGAGAGAGCCATCGAAATACATAGTCCAATATTCATCGGATCCCGGAGAGGCAGGAGTGCTTAAGTCTGTCCACTCGACGATGAAATCGACGAGTGCCTGAGACTTGATTGTAGTACGGCTTGCAAATTCCAAGGAGAATGGGCATAGCTCCATTGCCCATTTGACGATGCGCTCGTTCGCATCCTTATTGTGAATGATGTCCCCCAAAGGGTACTCGGTCATGACCACCACACGATATCCGTCGAAGTAATGTCTCAACTTTCGGGATGTTATCAGTATGGCGTAGAGCAGTTTCTGAATCTATGGGTACCTGGTCTTAGATTCATTGAGTACCTCGCTAACGAAATAAATTGGCCGCTGTACCATATAGGTGTGGCCCGGCTCGTCGCGCTCGACCACCATGGTAGTGGAGACCACCCGATTGGTTGCTGCAATGTAAAGTAGGAGGGTTTCGTCTTCTCTAGGAGCAGTGAGGACTGGAGGTGATGTAAGGTAATGTTTTAGCTGCATAAAGGCAATGTTTGCTTCTTTCAACCACTCAAACTTCTCGGATGCTTTGAGCAGTTTGAAAAACGGTAGCCCTTTTTCTCCTAATCTTGATATGAAATGGCTTAGGGCGGCCATGCATCCGGTAAGCTTCTGGACATCCTTCACCTTCTTGGGGGCTTCATGTCTAAGACAGCTTTGACTTTCTCCGGATTAGGGCGTATGCCGTCATAACTGACAACGTTGCCTAGCAATATGCCAGAAGGAACACCAAAGATGCACTTCTTTGGGTTTAACTTCCATTGGAATGTATTGAGGGCCGCAAAGGTACGTTTTAGGTTGTCAACAAGGGTATGTACTTCCTTGGTTTTGACAACTACATCATCCACATAGGCCTCTACTAGGTCATCTTTTATCTCGTCTGCGAGGTAGGCCTGAATGGCGCATTGGTACGTAGCCCTGGCGTTCTTGAGCCCGAACGACATAGTCGTGTAGCAGTAGGCACCGAAAGGCGTGATGAAAGACATCTTGATCTGATCATCCTTTTTGAGAGCGATCTGGTGATAACCAGAGTAGCAATCGAGAAAGGAAAGTAGCTCACAACCGGCAGTTGAATCTACGACCTCGTCTATGCGAGGTAAGCCGAAGGGGTCCTTAGGGCAGTGTTTGTTAAGATCAGTATAATCAACACAAATTCTCCATTCATTATTCTTTTTGCGTACAAGAACCGGGTTGGCTAACCACTCCAGATGATATACTTCTTTAATAAATCCGGCTGCCAAAAGCCGTGTGACTTCTACCCTAATCACCTCCTTTTTGTCGTGAGCGAACCGTCGTAGCTTCTGCTTGATTGGTTTGGCCTTGCTGTTGACATTTAAGGAATGCTCGATCAAGTTCTGAGGTACACCAGGCATGTCGGCAGGTTTCCATGCGAACACATCCATGTTGCTTCTTAAGAACCCGACGAGCGCGTCTTCCTATTTGGGATCCAGGTTGGCCCCGATAAGGGCCGTTTTGCTGGAGTCGCCATCGATCAGCTGGATCACCTTGTGCTCCTTTGACTTGATGTTCTTGCGTGGGGTCTCAAGGTTTGGGATCTTCAGGTGGTCGGCTGAGGTCTCCTTAGCGTCGAGCATGGTCTCGGCCATGCGAATAGAGAGGTCATGTGCCTCTGCTATTTTGAAGCTGTCGTCCTCGTAGGTATAAGCTGCGTATATGTTGCCCCTGAGGGTTAGAACCCCCTTCTCAGTAGGCATCTTGAGCACCAGATACCTGTAATGAGGTATGGCCATGAACTTGGTGAGTGACGGTCGACCAAGAATAGCATGGTAGGTGCCATCGAAGTCAGCGACCACGAAGTTGACGTAGTCGGTGCGGAAGTGGTCCGGAGTCCCAAATTGCACAGGTAGCATGATTTGCCCAAGAGGTGTAGAGCTCTGTCCAGGGAGAATGCCCCAAAACTGTGCTTCGTATGGCTTCAAGTCCGCCTAGGCTATTTTCAGGGCGGGCAGACTGTTCTTGAATAGTATATCAATAGAGCTGCCGCCGTCGATCAGTACCCTATCGAACTAAACCTTGTTGATACAAGGGTCGAGGACTAGGGGAAAATGCCCTGGCTCAGGTATGGCGGCCCATTGGTCCTTCCTGCTGAAGTAGATTTCATGGTGAGACCACAGTGGGAGCTGCAGATCGGTGAGAAGGTTGTCAGTGTTTGCCACGTTCAAGCAAGCGCGGGCGAGCAGCTTGCGTTCTTGTTTGGTCTCAATGGACACCTTGTTGCTGATGATGGTGTGCACGCGATCGGTTGGCTTGACGTATTTGTGATGAGGGTCTGCATCGTCGTCGTCATTATCCTCGTTGTGTTGTTCCCCTGCGTCGTTAGGCTTGTCGGATGTATCCGGAGCCTGTTGACGCGTGTAGATAGTCTTGAGGACGCGGCAATTCTCCATGGTATGGTTTGACTTAGGATGGAGCTGGCAGGGCCCCTTCAATGCTTTAGCGTAGTCATCTTTGTAGTTACGACGTCTGCCCCCCTTTTTAATGGTATTGACCTCACCGTCGTCTTCCCGAGCACGCTTGCTCCTGTAATCGTCACGGCGGTTGCGCCGCTGATTACGTTGGTCGCGGTGGTCGCGGGAGTCAATGCGTCGGTTGCGGCGATCAAAATTGTCATTCCGACCACGACTACCGCGGTAATCGTTGTGGCGTGGAGGGTGGTCGGAGCGTGGAACCCTTGCTGCTTCTTCAACAATTATCTTTTTAGCATCGTCGGCGTCCGCATATTTCTTAGCGGTGGCCAAGAGCGCTGTGACTGATTCAGGTCTCTTCTGGAGGAGCTTGTCTCTTAGGGCATCATGGAAGCGGAGACCAGTGATGAAAGCCTCGATTGCCTCGTTGTCGGAGATTGATGGGACCTTGATGCGCATCTCCGAGAAACGCCGAACGTACTCGCACAGTGGTTCGTCTTTCCAATCTCGGATCCGTTGCAGATCGTACTTGTTGCCGGGTTGTTCACAAGTGGCAATGAAATTGTCGATGAAGGCCTGCTTGAGCTCCTGCCAAGAATCAAAATAGTTTGCCGGCAAGCTAACCAGCCATTGGTGACCTACATGACCAACAGCGACTGGGAAGTAGTTAGACATGACGTGCTCGTCAGCCATGGCTGATTGGCACGCAGTTTCGTAGAGCATGACCCATAATTTAGGGTTTTCCTTGCCATCGTATTTCTAAAGTTTCTCAAGCTTGAAATTCTTGGGCCATATGACTTGGCGAAGGTGTGGAGTAAACTGCTTTAGACCTGGCGGACCGTGGGTGGTGTCATACTCCATACGGCGGTGGCTTTTGTAGGATGCTCAATCATCGGCTCTCTGGTTGATGCGAGCGCACAGATCTCGTCCACCGAGGTAATGATGGAGATTGTTATTGCCATCGCGGCGATCCCGATTGCCATTTGGATTAGCTCTACGACCGTGGTTATCGCGGCAATTGTCGCAGTTGTCCTGACGGTCATTGTCTCGATGACGATTGTCATTCTAGCCACCATCATGGCCATCGTTGTTGCGCGAGCCACGTTGGTTGAGTGGCTGTGAATGACTTGGGTGCTGGCGGCTGTGGCTTGACTCGACTGACACGGATGGAGCCCGAGCTTGGTTTGCAATCTTCGCGGTCTGGGCCATAGCAGCCGTTAGATAGGCTTGTATTTCGTCGCGAACTACTTGGGTTTCTGGGGTGTTCGGTAGCCATTGCATTGTCACCATGGCGACGGCTACGTTAGCACTTGGAGTCCTGAAGACTTGTTTGTCTCCCACCCTATCGAAAGCGTCGTTGAGGTCACGTGGCTGGACCCTTATGCGCTATGCCTCCTGGTCTGCTTTGGCTTCAATTTGTTGGTGATTAAACCGGTCAATGTTGCGTGCTTCGCGTGCAGTCCTTTCTTGTTCTGTTTCGCCAACTACCGGTGGTTCGTCATTGCTGACCACGTTGATCAAACCCCCTCGTCTTGGTGGAAAAGACGGGAATTGCGGGAATCCCGGGGCGTGATCCGGGATATTCAGATCGTACTTGACGCCTTCATCCTCGTGATGCTGGAGCTTGGTGTGGACGGAGGCATCAGATGCGGTGCCAGACGAGAAGCTAGAGTCACCCTCTTGGATCGTGTGGACGGATCCTTCATGATGATCTTCAATCCAGACCATGTTGATAAAGTTGCGTGGCTTCTGCTGAGGTCGGCGCATAGAACACAGGTCCAAGCGGCGTTGTAGGTTGTACACGTAGCTAGAAGCAGTGTTTTGCAGGCCGCAGGGTTGGACCTGGTGGTTTTCCATCGAGGCTTCGTACTCGGAGAGTCGGAGACCTATTGCGAAGGTCGGCTGGCGATGAGCAGAGCACCCCTCAGGAGTAAATATGACCACAAGATCTGTTCTAAGTCGTGTAGGATGACTGGTCCGAGCTGGTCAGATAGATCTGTTGTGGGGAGCGGTTACCTGCTCATTAGGTTGACTTTGAATCGTACTTACCAGAGCTAGGGTTTCAGCGAGTTTGGTGCCGACCCGATCGATGGAATCGAGCAGGTCGGTGTTGTCGATCTGCTTCCCTTTGTAGCGGGGAAGCGGATGATAGGTCATCAGCGTGGCTGAAGGTGATGTAGGCATGGTCGGAGCTAGATGTATCATGGTCGGAGCCAGATCCATCGTGGTCGGAGCCATAGCCGTAGTGGTCGGAGCCATATCCGTAGTGGTCGGAGCCGTAGCCGACACAAGTGAAGTAGTGGTCGGCGCAGAATGAATCCACGCCTCCCCTGTAGTCATGGCGATGGCGTCGTTGGAGCCGGTGGTCCAGGTGATCTGGCCGATGGTGAATGTGAGGCCGTTGAGAGTAGCCATGGAGCCGGAGGTGATGACCGTCTTGTTTGCTTGGAGAGCAATACGTACACCCCCTACCTGGCGCGCCACTGTTGACGAAATATGGTCGACAGTCTACCTAGGGGTATGCCCAAGGTAGTAGATTGTCGGTAGACAGATGCGCAAGTCATAAATAAGACGGTGATGCAAGACAGACACGAGGTTTTATCTAGGTTTGGCCGCCAAGAAGGCGTAATACCTATGTCCTGCGTCTGATTGGTATTGCTGTATGTCAATGAGAGATGTTTTTTTAGAGGGATCCCTTGCCCGCCTTATATAGTCCGGGGGGCAGAGTTACAAATCTGGAAACTAATCCTAGTCAGTTACAATTGCCATATGTGGCCGGATAAGGATTCCTACTCTAACCGACCAGGATCCTGCTTGATCGCCAAATCTGCCTTGACTCCTTGTGCGGGACTCCAACCAGGTTGGCAGGGCCGCACGTCATCTTTCGGCTGGACCGAACCCATCGATCCGGGCTGGCCCAAGCTTAGCCGTAAGGGTATAGGGGTTAATACCCCCACAGCGTGACTGTCATCTCACCGAAAGGTAAGTGGAAGCTGTGAGTCTCCGACGGCCATCTACATTTTAGACAAAGCAAGATTACATGTCAAAAAGGCAAGCGCATGAACAAATGACCATCAATGGAGGCAATACCTATCAACCAACATAGTTATGGCCGATGAGTTGAACTTGGGTAACCCATGATGAACCTGAAAAGAGATGACATCCAGGCCATCTCTTTGTAGGAAATGAGTGTACCTGCTGTCGTACTACGGGTTCTAGGACGAAGGAGC
This sequence comes from Miscanthus floridulus, assembly GCF_019320115.1. Taxonomy (NCBI): domain Eukaryota; kingdom Viridiplantae; phylum Streptophyta; class Magnoliopsida; order Poales; family Poaceae; genus Miscanthus; species Miscanthus floridulus. The sequence continues at coordinate 86,842 of NW_027098009.1, read as the reverse complement.
GGAAGGTCCTACATGGAATAAAACATAGTCTCCCGTTACTTCACGAACACATGTACGCTCACAAAAAATTGAACAAAACGTATAGATTATTACCTGCCCCTCCACTATGAGATGTCCTCGGTGGGTCGCCTCGTACGTCGGGTCGAGCAGGTAGAATTGCGCCATGCTACAAAAAAGTCAATTCAATAGAAATTCAATATGCAATGAAACATGAACTTAGAAATGTACAAGTAATTGACACAATTACATGCATAAATTGAGACATGCATAATTAATTAAATGAATACGACAAATATGAAATAATGAAAACAATCAATAGCCGCACCTCACTAATCTGCCAATGGCAAGTGCGTGAATTGTGGACCAGTCTACCACACTTGCCGCACTCATACTGCTCGAGGTCAGTAAGAAATGGGGTTCCTCTCCCACGCCTCGTTCTTCCGGGTATCTAATCCATAACCATCCTATGCCTCATCCTCTTCCTTGATCCACGCTTGTTCCAATGGTAAGATGGATCCACAATGTACTTTGGCCCATCATATGGAGGCCACTCTCTAGGGTCCCGAAAAGGCACGAAGCGGGGGCTCCATGTGTGCACAAGTGTGTCGACACTGAAGTCATGAGGTATCCTGCTCTCGATATTATAGTTGCGATGCTTAGCTACTGTCACCAAATAGGAACATAGAAAGTGGTATTGCCTTAGTTTACCACAAGTGCATGTGAAATTTTGGAGGATAGCCGCATGCATCCTCGACTCTCAGACCTCACCGTTGGACGTTGTACCGCCCCTATGCTTGATATGATAAGTCCATATGGCATGGTCAAAGAATGTAACCTCATGTGTGCCAGCCCTTTCATCTGTCTTCCCTAGGTGTGCCTTTGGTTTCGGAGCCCATATCTCTCCAGCACTCCACAACTTCAATGCATGGGCATGTCTATCGTTGAACCAGGCAACAAGCTTGTAGAAGGTGAATTGAACGATTGCATTCATAGGCATACCACATATCCCCAATAGCAACTTATTGAATGACTCCGCCATGCTGCTGCACTAAAACTCGTACCTCCATCCACCAGCGTCGTGAGCTCTTGTCCATTTCTCCAAATCCTTCATCAAACCTATGAGCCATTGTCTACCTTCTACATTTGATGAGGTTCTGACCTACTCTAACTTTTTCTAAAAGTACTTGTCCTCAAGCTATCGAGCAGCCTCCTAGAACAGATCAAAGTTATCCTTCACACCATCCTTCCGGAGTAGATTCTCGGCAAGGTGCCAAGTACACCAACGATGGTGCAAAGGTGCATACCCCTCTATCTGCTCTTGCATAGCATTAAGTATGCCCTGGTGCCTATCAGATATGATGACAACCTCCCTGCCAGGCCCAACCACATGTATCCGGACTAGCCTCAAGAACCATCCCCAACTATCATTGTTCTCCTTCTCAACTAAAGCAAATGCCAAAGGAATCAACTTATTGTTCGCGTCACAGGATATGGCTATAAGAAGTGTGCTATGCTATTTGCCAATCAAGAACGTACCATCAATGGAGAAGATAGGACGATAGTGCCTAAAGGCCTCGACACACTGAGGGAAGCACCAGAAAGCACAAAAGAATATCTACCTCCCATCCTTCCATGCATTTGGTTTTGGGATGTACTCATAATGCATGTCTAGATTCACCGCATTGATTGCATTGAAAAGTACTAGCAGCTACTCATACCCACCCTCCCAGTCCCCATATATCATCTTCCACGCTTGCTACTTAGCCCTCCAAGCTTTACCATAAGTTATCACATAACCTCCATACAACGCCTCAATGGTCCTAATAATTATCCTAACCTTCATGTTGGGTTCTCCCTGCAATATTCCCATCAACCGCTTGGCAATGAGGGTAGATGTCAACTGCCGATGCTTCAGTGTCAGCACATGGTTAGCACAATTGTGTGGCCCGACAACTTTTGTGATCTTCTACTTTCCGGTGACCTTTTGCTTCCTTGCACAAACCCTCTATGGGTAGCGTTCCTTGTCACACACAACTATGTAACAGCGCTCCGCATATGAATGCAAGACCTTGTAAGGTCTCTTTCGTATCACTGCAAATGCCTACAACCACCTCTTCAATGCAGGGAGGTCCTTGAATACCCTCCCATTCTCAATTACCATGTTAGGGCCGGCCTCAAGAACTTCTAGGAGCTCATCATCATGTCCTTCTGCACACACCTGATCGGAATGAGCAAGATCGTTGAACTCGTGAACTCTTGGATCATGACGGCTGGGAAAGATACGCCTTAGCATCTCAACATCACCCTCTGTCAGCTCTCCAACAGGACGATCATTATCAGAATCAAGAGCCCTTGCATCTCATATGACTCCGAATCATTCATAATTTCAACACTATTAGAGCCACGGAATCCATCTCCATAGAGCACTTGCGCAGCAACAGTGGGCACATCCACATTGTCAGGAATGTCTACTGCAACATAAGTAAGAATGAAAAATGAGATGTAAGGAATGGGGTAAGCTCCCAATAACCATGTGGATAAGATACTTACTCAAATGATTCTGTGTCAAAGGGATCTCATGAGGAGGATCTGCCACAACATCATGAGTCTGACAAGTATCTCCAACTAGCATATTGGGGGCAGATTGAGCATCGGGAACCGTAGGTGCAACCTTCGCATCCATATCAGGTTTCGGGACGGGAGGGTCGAAGTGTGCCTGTTGACCCATTGGTGGGGAAAACCCATAAGGGATGGGATCAACTAACACTCAACGCACAACCACATCCAAACATTGCAGCTGGCTCTTCATAGCCGATCTCACATAGTTCTCCCACTGATCCACACACCCAATTGGGATCATTCGCCTGAGAATGTTGGGAGGAGAACCTAGATGCAGTACACCCCCAACTGCAATACCATCATCATCATCTCCAAGGCAATACAGCTCCTCCCGAGCCCTTGCAACCATCTCACTAAATGAAGGCCTATCATTGAATAGCACATACACGCTTTGCATGTCAAAAAAACTCAACATATCCATAGCGATCGCATTCAACGGTGCCTCCATAATATATGGTCACTAGGTTGTCGATCTAGTTCAAACACATGTCCTTTAGTCCAAATTAGATGATAGATAGTACCTAACAAGTACTTTCTAACTACAAACGAAGTAAATAAGATAATAACTACGTGTATATATATATACAGTGTACTCACAAAATAGCTATGTCTATGTACCAATGTATCTATGTTTCTATCTATCTACATATCTAACTATATCTATGTACCTATGTATTTATGTTTCTATCTATCTAGATATCTATCTCACTAGATCACTAACTAAATCAACTACCTGAGTCATCATATTAACTAGTAAATAACAAATGTTAAAACTACTACACTACAATCAAAGCCAACTAAGTGCGTACATTGCATATTCACAATTTTTACCAGTCCGACGACGAAGTTGCGGACGTCGACGGAGTCATAGCGGACGCCGGGCGTGGGTGAGGGCGATGAGCCAGGCCGATGGTGGCATGGCCGGGCGCTATAGGGGCCGGGGCCGGCGGTGGCGCGCGGTGGGCGCGGCGAGGCCGACATGGTGGGCGCGGGTGGCACGACGGGCGAGGCCGGGCGAGGGCGGCATGGCACGGCGAGCGCGGGCGGCACGGCGTGGGCGTGGCGTGGCCACGGCACGGTCAGGGCGCGGCGCGGGTGAGGGCACGGCGCGAGTGAGGGCGCGGGCGAGGGTGCACGGGCGCGGGCGGCGCCGGCGGTGTGCTGTGGTTCGGGCAGGCGCTGGCGGTGCGAGAGAGAGTGGGAGAGCAAGAGAGAAAGGAAAGGAGGGCCCATGCGTAAGACAAGCTTGGCGCCAGTAACCACGGCGCCAAGCTCGGTGCCAAGATCTACGGCGCCGAGCTGCCTGCCAAGTCACCGCCACGTCTGCTTCGAGCCAAGAGCTCGGCGCCAGCAACGATAGAGCCGAGACGTGCAAGCTCAGTGCCATCAATGATGGCGCCGAGCAAAAGGGTCCAGATTTTGAAATCATACCTCCAGGGGCATATTTGTGAAAAAATTTCAAAAAAGGGCTAAAAATAAAAAAAAAATCGGTAGTGACGGAGGCTAGCATTTGTTAGAGCAGGACGCTGTGCTAGTGTGCTGGTAGTGCCTTCAACCATAACCATCCCTCTTCCTACTTTGGTTCAGGTTAGATTGTGAATCATGTCCCACCTGTGTGGGATTTTTTTTCACCTACCAGATCAGTAATATTTTAGTTTCTTCTGTTCAGGTGGATCAAGCAAATGATTTTTTTTTTTTTTTTTGCACCTACTAGCTAAAGTATTAGCTGGTAAAAGTATTTCACTATAGATCGTATCATATTAACCAAATGCAATTTTCTCTATCAGTGAAATTAATTAAGACTTTTGGATCAAGGATGTGAACTACCAACTGTACTAGTAGGTTTAAGATATGATTTTTTTGTTACACAAATATTGTTTTTATATTTGATCTGATCCACTAGTATTCTGTTAATTCAGTTTTGTTTGGCAGAACCTACAGAATTGTCTGAATGTTATAGAATCATCAGTTTCTGACCATCTAAAACCATGGCATCCTTATTTTAGGTGGTACAAGAAGTCAAGAACTTCACAGACATGGTATGGTCACTTTAATAACACAATGAAATTGTACTGCATATATTCAATGTCCATGGTTTTACTCATTTGACATTTGAGATATGTCAATAACAGAGTTTCTTCTGTGTAGAAGTTTGCATGTACAGTTTACTCTAGATTTTTTTTGTGCTGTTGCAGTCACCGGATTTCAGCTCCTATCTTACATTTTGATTGCTTGTGAGGGATACAAGTTTACTAATATTTCATTTTTGGCAATCAGGCAATATTTTTTCTTGAACTGCTATAATACTGTATGGACTTCGATGATTGATATTTGTGTAAGATATAATTTTTTTCTGCTCATCATATGATGCTAGTGTATAAGACATATCTCTTAAAACTTCATATTATCCCAATTTGATTTTACTTCAAAGTGTCGCATTAAAGTAATCCAACTTTCATCTTTAGGTCAAGACGATAAATAGATGATCACATCGGTGGAATGCTAGACTAAACTGAAAGAAGGAGAAAGGAGGGCTGCTAGCATTCCAAGAGGGATCCTTTTATGTTTATATTTTACTACCATAGGAACTTGTACTTTGAACAAAAATTGTGTCATGTATTATGTGGATGGTAGTCATTGTAATGCAACAAATTCTTGATACTATATGACTGAATATGTTTATTTCCTATGTGTTGGCTGATCTTGCACTGCTCAATAAATTGTACAGGCATGATCTGTATTGTTTTATAAATTTATTCATTGTGATATTAATGACAGCATGGTTTATTCCTTGCAACATATATAAGTGTTGCAACAAACTAAATCTATATGTTGCAACAAGCAATATAAGTTGTTCACCCATGGTTTGTACATACACATATAAACGTTGCCATAACTCACCATTATGCGTTGCAACTTTGCAATGCTTACACTGGTAGAGAACAGAGCTTTACTCCTGGTGGGGAACCCCCTCTAGTCCCGGTTCCCCATCCGGGAGCAAGCATCCGGGACTAAAGGGGGTCCTTTAGTCCCGGGTCAGGAACCGGCCTTTAGTCCCGGTGGGTAACACCAACCGGGACTAAAGGTGCCTCCTGACATGCCACGATGGCCGGCACCCTTTAGTCCCGGTTGGTAATACGAATCGGGACTAAAGGTTTTTTTTTCTTTTTTCTTTTCTTTTTATTTTTTTGTTTTCTTTTCAAAATAGGTTTTCGAAGTCGTATTGTACGCTGCTAATTATACATTTATATGCACGTATAGTATGTTTCGGTTCAAGCACAATGAACATATTAAATCACACAATTCAAGCATAGAAATATATATATATATATATATATATATATATATATATGCATGCATCATATATATATTTACATGCATGCATGCATATGTGTATTTTACATTATATTATTTCATGTGCATATATTACAAAAGATTGCATTACAGTTGTTGTGATATAACAAGTTTCCTCTCATCCTCTAGCTTGGCTTCCATGGCAGTGTTGGGTCGAAGTAGAACTCGTCCTTAGAATTGATGACCTGCTCATTAAAAAATCCGGCTATAGACTCTTGAATTGCTTTGATTTGGTCTTGCCATATGACCTTTTCCTCCAACCATCGAGCCTACAGGTTTGAATTAAAGGAAAATAAATTAATATATGTACATACATATATATATAAAGACATAGTAACACAATCAATAATAACAATTAAATGAATATATAGTGTATTTTTAACGTACTTTGAGTTTCTCTGTAGGAGTTTTTTTGGGAGACCACCTTGATAAACTTGCAAACATAGTAACCACAGTAGTTGTTTCCCTGTTCCTGCCTCAGACACCACTTTACGAGAAAAAGATTTGTCATCCAATCTGGTGATCCGGTGAAAGCTATATGTTTAATTAATAAAGATGATGCGATTTAGGGGACTTACTTTCAAAGGGATTACATTCAGTGGCGCTTTGCATTTTCCCATGTGTTGCTTCTCAATAAAGGTTTTCCAAACACTGCCCAATAAAAAATTTGCCACGTCATCAGATATAGTTAATCATCATGTTTATGTGTATATATAGTTGCTAGAGATACCGAAATTACCTCTGGATAATATCTATCATATCTTGGTAGTCTTGTTGTGATTTTCTCATCGAGTCATAGATTATCAAGTGACTTTTCACCAGATCGATGTCCATCAATATCCAGTAATTGCTGCATGTGTTTATAGGATATAACACATAACACTCATTAATTAACTAGAATCAACATATGAGCCATTAAGGATGATCGACATTATTAACACTCACTTGAAGTTGTAGGGAAAGAGTATATCCTTCTTGTGGCGTTGGTTCACTAAGAAGTTCATGAGGTTACTCTCTGACTCAGACTTCCAATTAGTCTTTGGAGTAACTGGGTCTTTGAATACTATATGGGGATCAACAAAACCAATTTCATTGCAGCCTTCCTTTCTAAGCTCTGTCATTGTAAATCTGCATATATATAGTACTTGTTAGGATAATTTATATGCATATACACACATATGATGAGTTTAATAATAGATCAAAATAATTATTACTTACAGGCAATAGCAGCTAATGATAACTTTGTCCAGAGAGGTCAGGTGGCATAGTTGATGAAATTATGCAAAGTCAACATACATAACATCATCGCCACAGAACCAATGTTCGTCTCTAATTCTCACACCAACGCAGAAGTCTCCACCGATAGACGTCTGCATGTACCACTTGTTTAGTAGGTACATTTGTGTCCCCAGATCACATAAGGCTTGAAGGTTGTATAGACTCCGGCCTAGTACAAATTTTTTCTTCCAAATATCAACCTCCGCCGCACTCTCAATGTTTCCATCACCAAACATCTGGTAAAGGTCGAGACCAGTCTCATCAATAAATTCACCAAGGTGATCCAAATCGACATCCGGAGGTATGTTTGCCTGATGCATTAATCCTAAATTCGAACCATATTCATTACCAACAACTAGCGGGGGGACTGATTGGTGCGATTGTTGTCCGAGTTGTGCAACTCCTTTCCCTGCCCGCTTCTTTTTCTGTGCCGCCTCAATTGACTCGGTGAGAGTGCGGTCATAGTCCGTTAACGTTGATTTGGACGGCTTACGAGATTCCCGCTGCTGTTGCTGGTAAGAAGCCACCTTTTTTCTTAGAATATCTAGAGCTACGAAGAAGTACGGTTTCTCCAGGTTTCTCCTTGCTTCTTGATTCTTTTTAAGTTTGTCATAGAATCTGGACATATCTTTTTTATATGCATCAGTTACTTTTTCCTTCTCTTTAGATATTATTTTGGGAATAGCCCTTGGTTTCACGGTGGCTTTCTTTGCCAGCGGGGACTGGTTCTTCGTTTGCGGGGCTAGCCTCTTGCTAGTACTTGGCTTCTTGGTAGGCGGGGGCGGGGGAGGCGTTGGAGACCTCCTTGGAGGTGGTGGCAACGGCGTTGGAGACCTCCTTGGAGGTGGCGGCTGTGGCGTTGGAGACCTCCTTGGAGATGGTGTGGATGCAGCTTCGCCTTCCAACACATTGTCATCGTACAGAGCACTATGATGATCTGGCAATTGAACAATTAGATTTAGGTTGGGGAGGATCTGCTACAAAAAAAGAATGGCATATTATTATGAGCAGATTGTTAATTATTTAAGCCAATATAAATTAATGATATAGTGTTTTCATCCGCACCTATGGTGAGGTAGTTCAAGAGGAGGTGGAGGCGACATCCCAGGAATGATGATGTAGCGCTTGCGCCATAGAATGAATGTCTTCTCTGCTTCTCCTAGAGTCTTCTCGCCATCACCTCCAAGAAATGTCAAGAGGCAAATCACTAAAACCTTTTTCAGCTTTATCTACCGAGATGGTAGCATATCCTTCTTGGATTATATTCCCATGAATCCTTGGTGTCTTGGTTCGGTCGATAGGATTAATAAGACCGATAGCCACCTTGATTATGGAATTCCCCTTCGGAATGTGTAGCTCACACGATGTACAAGGTTCAATGACGTCATCCACAGGGAAGCATAGTCCTGTGTCCCCTTGATTTGGTATCTTTGTGGAAGCGCAACTGCTTTTCAACTAAACAGATTGGCTAATGTTGATTCCTGGCTCTGATGTCTGCTTGCTTGCACTCAATGCTATTTGCACTTGCCTTCTAATTTCCTCCTGCATTCTTGCTTCAAGGTTTTTTTCCCGCTCCTGTGCTTCACGCACCGCTTCCTCCAACCTCTAGAGCTGCTGTGCCTCTTCTTCCTTCTTTCTCTGACGGCTTCTGTAGGAAGGTCTATCCTAAGGGAATCCATGCTCCCATGAGACACTTCCTAGCCTCTAGTTCGGCCACCGTGTTCAATAGTCCCGATGGCGTATGTCAGTTCATCCTTCTCTCTGTTGGGCCTGAACGCACCACTAGAGTAGCTCTCTGAGCATAAAACAATCTTTCTACTGCTTCTTGCAGTCTTGCGCCATAAACGCACTTCCCTGTCTCTTGGTCCAGTGTTCCCCCATGAGCGAAAAACCAATTCTTTGCACGCTCTCCCCACTCGAGTGATTCTGGTGTAATACCCTTGGCAAGAAGGTCTGCTTCCATTTTGTTCCACTTCTTAATGGCAGTCGGGTAGCCGCCTGATCCCAAGTTATGGTGGTATGTCTTCTGTTGGGCATTACATTGGTTCTTTATCACCCGACTCACACCCTCTTCCGACGTCTTGTACTGTACAAACTCATCCCAATAGGGCCTCTGCTTTGAGATCAGGCCTGGGACAGTAAAATCTGGTGCTATGTTCTTCTTGACATACGTCGTGTATAGGTGTTTCTTCCAAGTCTAAAACTAGGTGGCCATCTTCTTCATTGCCCAATCCCTAACTCGCTCCTTCAATTCATCACCATCTATTATATAATCATAACCATCTGTTTGGAGCGTGAAATGTTCCAAGACATCATTCCAAATTAATGTCTTGTTATGATCGGAGACAAAACTGATATGAGGAGCATTGGTCTTCTTCTTCCATTCGCGGGTACTGATCGGGAGCCGGTCCCATACAAGGTAACCATAGTGGTGCACAAATTTTGTTTTATTTGCCCCCCCCCCCGGTTCGCCTGTATCCACATTAAACTTCGAGATGATGAAGCGGCCCTCCAATGGCTTTTTGGGACCTCGAACATTTTTACTCTTCGTTGTAGTTGTTGATGTCGATCCAGAGGGCAACAAAACATAAACATTATTTTTAATGTCATGAGCACACATAAGACATATGATAATATATATAGCTAATAATAAAAAATATATACTTGGCCAATATGTTGTTGCTCATTTTGTTCAAGAGCTAAGTACTGACTCCCATCATCTGCATCCTCTTGCATGTTATTTTTAGCATCATCATCGCCGGCAACTTGATTGCCAGTGTTGATCAAATTCATCATCAACTCCTCCTCATCCATGTTTCTTGGGTCGGCCATCTAGCTTCAAAAAACAAAACCAATATATAGTACGTCAAATCTTTGCTTACATGCGTAAAATCTACGAACAATATGCATTATTAAATCTTGCCCCTCGGTCACGGACGCAATTCGCCACACTAGGGCGAACTGCATCGGTACTAGGGCGAATTAGGGCTATACATAAACGGCCGAGGGCGAATTGCATCGGTGACTAGGGCGAACCACATCGGTGACATCAACAACGTGGTTTGCCCTAGTCACCGACGCAATTCGCCCTGGTGTGATTGTTTAGCGTTAACGATAACGATAATACGAATGTTGATCGACTAGGCCGCGAGAGAGGGCGGTGTGACAAGAGTGGTGGTGCTCCACTCCACCGTATATATGTTTGTACACATGGGTGAACGAGGGCGGCGGTGCTCCGCCGTATACATAGAAACGCATGGGCGAACGAGGGCGGCGGTGCTCCACGACGTATATATACATGCATATGAATATAAATGACGTATATATACATGTCGGCGTGGTGGCTGGTATGCTGACGACGACAATGTGAGGCGGGCCGACGTGCTGATGATGACGACGTGAGGCAGGCCGGGGCGGTGTCGGTGCATGATGTTGTGATACTATGTACCATGTGAACCATGTAGTCATTCATCATATATCTTAAACTAAACATAGTCACTTTATTAACTACAATATATCTTATGCCGACACGTAATACGAATGTTGATCGACTAGGCCACGAGAGAGGGTGGTGTGACGAGAGTGGCGGTGCTCCACTCCGCCGTATATATGTTTGTACACATGGGTGAACGAGGGCGGCGGTGCTCCGCTGTATACATAGAAACGCATAGGCGAACAAGGGCGGCGGTGCTCCGCGACATATATATACATGCATATGAATACAAATGATGTATATATACGTGTCGGCGCGGTGGCCGGTGTGCTGATGACGACGACGTGAGGCAGGTCGGTGTGCTGACGACGACGACGTGAGGCGGGCCGGGGCGGTGTCGTCGATGCGTGATGTCATGATGTTGCAAGTTTCAGCTAGCTAAGTTACGTCTACCACTGCTTCGAACAAGACCTCGACATCCACCAGGGCTGCGCCACACTACCGGAACGCATTGTCCACGATGGCCGAGCCTTAGAGCTCCGCCGGAAGGCATCGCGAGATTCGCCACCGTGTGACTTCTGGAGACAACAAGGGCCACTAGAGTAGGTTCTGGGCGTATAGGTACCACAGCCACTTGGACGGCAAGGCTGTTGACTTGCACGTGGCATGCTTCAAGGAAATGATTCGCCATAGCCATGGCATGCCGTTGCCCCAAGACGCCACCGTTATGATTGTTGAAGACAACCATGGCATGTCGTTGCCCCAAGACGACGGCAGCAGCTGATGGCTCCTCCACTATGGACGACAAGCAGCAAAAGACCCCAACCATGCACGGGCCCTCACTGACGCCGTTTCACCATGCACGACGAAAGCCGAGAGAACTCTCACCTCGGGCGGGCGTGGTGGAGGGCCACGGGCGCGCGTGGTGGAGGGCCGCACGAGGTTGTCGGCGGTGGAGGGCCGCACGAGGTGAGGCGCGGGCTCCGGTGTCACGGGGGTGGGCTTATGCGTAGGGGAAGACGAATCGGCGGCGGCGTGAGGAAGAAGAGAAAGGGCGGTGGTGTTCGACGAGGAAGAAGAGGAGGGGATCGATCTGCGCCTGGCACTGGCGGTTATATACCAGGGAGATTTACTCCCGGTGCCAGCCACCAGCCAAGAGTAAAGGTCCTTTACTCCCGGTGCGTGTTACCAACCAGGAGTAAAGGTATACCTTTACTCCCCTTTACTCCCGGTTGGTAACACCCACCCGGGAGTAAAGATGGGCTGCAGTTTCATTTTCCGCCTGTTTTGAGCAAATTTTTTTAATAGAAATATGGATTTTCTTGTTAAATACATAGTAAATTAAATAAAAGGCAAAAAATTATTTTGTTAAAAATATGGATTTTCTTTTTCTTTATTGCACATAGGAAAAATCTATAACCTAACTTTTTTATTTTTTGTTATAATTATAAAACAAAATGTAACTAATATTTATTATTTCATTAATGCAAAAATGTAGTGTTTAATTAAAATTATTAAAACTATTGGTTTTGGACAGGAAATTTGTTTTCACGTCATTTTAACGTTAATATTTTAATTTTTCATCACTCAATATCCTAATTTAACTTTTCGAGAGAGAAATCCCACAGAGCACATATCTTCTCCAAAAATGGCTTAATCACCTAGAGCTCATCCGCCGTCATGGGATTCTTCTCCCATCGATCGTTAACCATGGGACCAGAAGAAGAATGGACAGCAAGAGGAGGGATCATATTGGTGGCATAAAACCAGTCAGCACGCCTATCCCTCATAGAATCAAATCTACTCTTATGACCCTGATGAAACTAAATCCCGCAGCCACCAAGAACATGGGTGTCATCGCTGTGGGGTTGGGGCTTAAGACGAAGAAAAAAAAGAAAGAGAAAGAGAGAAGGAGGAATTCCAAGAAAAGTTTCACAAAGATGAATGAAAACAGAAAGATGAAGGACAACATTGGGAGTAAGATGGTTCAGGCTAATCCCAAAATAATTGAGAAAGCAATGAAGAAAAGCAGAGGCAGGAAGGCAAAGACCAGCACGGATAAAGGAGACAAAAAGAACAATCTCACCAGAGCCTAGGGTTGGAACCCGATGCTGGCCTGGAGCTCTCCACTCAGCAATCTCTTGTCCTAGATCAGGCAATCGCTAACCAGCCTTGCGCAACTGATCCTCAGTCGTAGTCGGATGCCGGCCAGACCTTCTGACCAGCCCTCATGGCCATGAATTCTTGGTTTTCAATCACAGAAAGTGATGCCTCCTCGTCTACAAAGGATGTCTAGGACTTGCTCGCAGACTTCTTCCTACCCATATACTAGCAAGGCAATAAGGCACTAAGAAACGACGACGGTTAGGTGGCGGCGCTCAGATGACGGCAACAATGGCGACGACGGAGTAAGAACTAGGGTTTCAAGGCAAAACTAGGGCAGTAAAGAAAAAGAAAAAAGAAGGCCTTTAAATAGATTTTTACGACCCATTACGCCCATTTTAATACGGCATGAGAACGCAACGGTTCATTTCCCAACACAACTGACAAAGTTGAAATGACAGGCGGCACACTTCTACACAATGGTACAGTTCAATGAGCAGATTTCAGACTTATCCATCCAGCACCAAGGTAGAGTTAACATATTGCTACAAAAAGAACTCATCAACAATGAAGTAGTGAAGGGTTGCCTCACAAGGAACACAAGAACTCGTTCTTATAGAAAGAACTCAAAAATCTCACAAAGAACCAGGACATCAGCAGAAAAGGGAATGACAACCCAGAAGACAAGATTCTTTCCATTATAAATGGCTTCACAAAAATACAAGATTACACGTCTTACAAGACCCAACAAACTTGGTACTACGACGAACAAGGTAGCAAAAAGGAACCCGAACACAACTAGGCTCTAGAACGACTACGTGTTCCAAATTGCTACTCGGTAGAACAAACCGCAATCGGCTACACTGTTTTCTTCAAAGGACGGATACAGAACATCTGAGGCGGAAGTCAACAGCACGACGAGGCAACATAGAACAGGGAAGCCCAGCAGGCATCTATCTACCCTAGTCTGACGTGACACCAGATCATGCATTGATCTGCATCGGACAGTCGTAGGGCAGGCAAGGGGGATTTACCCAGCACTATTGGATGAAGGAATGTATCCCACATCACAAGACTTCCTCCAACTACCACAACATACCTCCTGGTACAATGCCGCTATGGTATTAGTCTACCTCTAATCTCTATCACAAGACTCCCTCCAGCTTCGACAAGATATACAAGAACTACGAGATACGCCCAGGGGCTGCTCTGCTTCAGAAACTATCATATTCATGGCTACGAAGATTTCATACCACTCAACAAAATGCTCGATGAATCAAAAATAGCACACTAGGAGTGTATTTATAGACCAAAGAAGTGGCGCACATGGACCAGGAGCACCAATGGAACAAACCTAACAAAGGGTACAGTGAAAAGACAGAATTCAATGAAAGAGGACTCAGGTGTGAAGGAACAGTACTTGAGGATAAGCATATTCGAAAGGATATACCAACACTGTACAACTCATGAGCAAACGGCATTTACACTAAACCACTACCATAGAACCACACCTGACAACAGCAGAATACCAAAAAATATGCCAAGACCCTGCACTCAAGTTCTTTTTGGGTAAAAGAACCCAGATATACGCTCGGGGGCTGCAACAGAAGAGGTTTTTCATCTCTTTTGAACAACATAAGATGCGAGACCCTCCAGCTCCTTGTTCCAAATAGCAAGTGGCTCGGGGGCTACACTCAGTGAGTGCACTTTTTTTTCCTTGAAAAAAGCGCACGTCACCAAGAAGATTTCTTCAAAACAAACAACTTCAAGGACTCATGTCAAAAAGAACCCGAACCAAGCAATATCCGAGTTCTTTTTGATAAAAAACTTGGATGAGGAATCAGAACAATTTCAAAGACAAGACCCTCTAGCTTCTTGTTCCAAATAGCAAGAGACTCAGGGGCTACACTTAGGCAGATGTATTTTTTCTTCAAAAAAAGCACACACCAATTGAAGATCCCAAGAAGCGCTACATGGTTTCACTCAGGAAAGCACTCGGACAACACTTGTTCCTGCTCAGCAAGACCTGGAGCAACAAGATGAGGATTCCAAAGCTCAACCATGAAGTGCTCTGGGGCTTGTCGATACGAGACCCACCGGATACCCCATAATATAGGGAAAAGATCTAGTCTAACTAGGATTTCTTTCCTTATAAACTTAGTAGTAGTATTATTCTATAATCCTACTAGGAATCTTATTGTAAATCGACTAGGACTCTGACCTCCGGACTATATAAAGGAGGGCAGAGTTCCTGGAGATGGAAGATAAGGCAACACAACACTTTACAATCAATCCAACGCAAAGGCTAACACCGACTGGACATAGGGCTATTACTTGATCATGGTCGAGGGCCCAAACTAGGATAAATCGGCTGTCTCTTGTGTTAATCATCGAGTTCTGGATACGCTGAAGCCCGAACAAACTGCCCCGGGTACCCCATGGTAGGCTATCGGTGGTGAAACATCGACAGTGAGGGGTTATTTATAGGTTGAGAGGAGGAATGGAGGCCTCTCAATGTGCCATGTCAGCGATCTGTGTGCCTCTTTACCTCAGCCCTTGGATCAAATAGTCATAAGATGGATGGTGGAGATGGAGTGGAGTTGTGCTTCCTTGCATGCCTTCCTATCTTGAGCCTAAAGGCCTCGACACACTTTTGGTTGACCCCTAGAGACACCATCCTATAGGTGTACTATGTAAGTGAAGTGACAAATCGTTGTTATCATCGTACTTCTTGTTCTAATGAATTGGACTATACATGTTCTATTGAATTTATATTTAATTTGTGTACTATATTTGTTCCTTTTTAGCAGTGTAGTATAATTAATGATTCACAGAAAAAATCACAAGAGTTTCGCTTATTTCAGGAGCATCCACAGTTACAACCAGAGACATCATTATATAATCCAAACATTTAATCTTCCAAAGAGCACAATTCAACCACATCGAACATCACAATCAACATAACATTCCTGCATAGTTCAAATAGTCCACAATGTCCATACAGTCCCAAATAGTTATAGGAAAGTGACTACAAAATCCATAATAGTACATACTAACATCTACCACAAACCCTCACTGCCTCCTAGTCTTACCCTTACCCTTGTGACCAAGAGCGTTGGTACCTAGAGTGTAAGGGTCATGTGGACGGCATCGCCTAGTGCCTAGAGGCTATGTAGGTTGAGTCAAGGGTGCATCCTAGAGCTAAGAGGGGCCAAGCTCCTCGTGCCTCTGGTCCATGTCATCGTCGTCATCATCGTCCTCGTCCCCTGTAGGTGCATGTCTAGAGGAACCTAAGCCTCCTCTGCCTATGGAAGGAATGTACACGTCTTGCATCGTGTCTGTCCTACAGCCACAATGAGTAGCCGCACGGCGTAGCTGATGTGACAGCCTCTGTTGTACAAAATTATATTAACTGAAAGAATCTAACATATTAATAATATGTTTGAAAGAATATTTTAAATCTTATGTTTAGGAAGCTACGCGTGTCGTCGTCCCTGACTCTCGGACAAAAGCGCTCAATGTCTTCAACAGAGCATTTGAGGGTATTTCCCTGCAACAAAGTTCTCAGTAATAATACTTCTGAATAGATAGCAACAGGTTTTGTTTTCTTTTGTACAAGAATCTAATGTATTATAAGGATGCTACGGCTCGAAGGTGGCACTAACTAAAATAGATACCTCTAACGCATAATGTATTGGTATGCAACTTAACATAGAAAAATAAGGCAATTGACTTACCACTCTATCCAAGATTAGTCCTACCTCCACCTGCCTTGCTGCACAAGTAGATTGGTCGTACGCCGTGTCTTCATCATCGGAAGACTCGATGTCGGCGTAGTCATCTTCTGTCCACTGTAGTCAGAGCCTGCAATGTGTCGCACATTGGTACCAAGCTTGGTACCGCCTGAACTCATGGTTCGTGTGTGGCTCATTGTTCTTGTCCACGTTGTCGTGCATCTGCTCCCATTGCTCAATATATTACTGGTGGTGCATCTCCTAGTCAAAAATCTTTCTGTTCTTCTAATGATCCAACCTGCACATATGTCATCGTTACTTGAATCCATATACATGTCACCATATTAATGGAAATGGACCATCACGAGACATTTGAAATAGCAAAACACTTATGTAAGTCAACGCCAGTCGAGAATGGAATCATTGGCCAAAGCTGTCTCACTCCAAATTGGCATGCAACTCTATCTGGCAAGTGGAACTCAATAGCATAGAAACCGATTAGAGGGCACCTCATTCTATATTAGTCGCCGTCGCACCCACACATGTTGCTCAAATGAAAAGGAAGTGCCCCCTCTCCATCGTACGGCTCCCACGACACCTGCAGCATGTCCAAATAAGATGTTAGATGGTATACTAAACCATTTCAAACTAGTATGGGAAATAAAATTTACTTACACTAGACGCCACAATCGTGTCTAGCTCATTCGTGAACTCAATGTATGCCCACTGTAACCTCACGTGCGAAACCCTAACCTAGTCCCAAAGGTACGCCCACGTCGGCTGCCGATATGGAGGCTGACCTAGGAACCACTCACGGGGAGCCAGAACCTCAAGATGGCCATCTAGTAGATGAGCCCACATCCACAACTGAAGAAAGTACACACATCCACCAAGTGACGCTGTGGATGAATTCCAACGACACCCCTCGCAAAGCTACCGATAAAGAAAACCCAAGACTATAGAGCCCTAGCTGTACTGACCCGCCTAGTCCCAGTCATTGAGGCAGTGGACCCACATCCACGACGCAGTGTCACCCATGGCATTGGGGAAGAGAACGCAGGCAAATAGGTGTAGGATCCATGCCCTATAGTAGTACCCAACTATTTCCTCATCTGCCTCCTCGGGGCACTGTGCGAACTCTTGCCGAAGCCAGGAGATTAGAACTCCAGAAGTGCGAGCCCCTTGCTCACCAACCTCATGTCCAAGGAAGGCCTCTACTCGTGCTCTCCAGCCTTCAGACCTACACTGCCCAGTGACTGCATTGCCATGAATCCTCAGGCCTAGCATCTTCTGATAGTCCAAGAGCGTGTGTCGACAAAATACGGTCGGTAGTCTACCTAGGGGTATGCCCAAGGTAGTAGATTGTCGGCAGACAGATGCGCAAGTCACAAACAAGACGGTGACACAAGACAGACATGAGGTTTTATCCAGGTTCGGCCGCCAAGAAGGCGTAATACCTACGTCCTACGTCTGATTGGTATTGTTGTATGTCAATGAGAGATGTTTTTTAGAGGGATCCCCTACCCGCCTTATATAGTCTGGGGGGTAGAGTTACAGATCTGGAAACTAATCCTAGTCAGTTACAATTACCATATGTGGCCAGATAAGGATTCCTACTCTAACCGACCAGGATCCTGCTTGATCGCCAAATCTGCCTTGACTCCTTGCGTGGGACTCCAACCAGGTTGTCTAGGCCGCACGTCGTCTTTCGGATGGACCGAACCCATCGATCCGGGCCGGCCCAAGCTTAGCCATAAGGGTATAGGGGTTAATACCCCCACAACTAGTCCCCGAGCACCATGTATTATGCTGCGACACGCCATTTCGACCTTCTCCGACAAGTTTTGCCCGAGTCCTTGACATCTTTCGACCACCATCGTCACCGGAGAAATAGGTTGTCCGAAGAATGTATGGTGCTCTTAAGAAAAAAGAAAAAGATTTCCGTCCCGAGAAGTGTGCCCACTTGTATTTCTGAAAAGAAATGTAAGTGCATCTCGGAGCGTAGCATCTTTGATCATCAGAGGCGTAGCGGTCAAAAAACAAACACATTCACCGCAAGGTGAAGTGTGCCCACTTAGTCCCCAAGCCTGGTAGTAGGTGAAGTAGGCACGTGGTGCCAGGGTCTAAAAAGAATTCCCAGTTAAGTTGAGTACCTAATTGTCGTACAGGCGATACGAGATGCACCGGCAGGTGCATCGTACCGATGTAGTCCCCGAGCTTGCTGGAAGGCGAAGTATGAGCCTTGTAGCAAGGTCTAAATAAATATCTCTCAACTGTATGTGAGTACAAATTACATGTAGCCGAGGAGAACGATTCTCCGATTAGTGGTCGGGATAGCTCCCGAGCACACCAGCTGTCAGAGTAGTCCCCGAGCACGATAGTAGTCGGTGTAGTCCCCGAGCACGTCAGTGGTCTGGGCGGTCCACGAGCACGGTAGTGGTCTAGGCAGTCCCCGAGCACGGCAGTGGTCTGGGCAATCCCCGAGCACTTCAGTGGTCTGGGCGGTCCACGAGCACGGTAGTGGTCTAGGTAGTCCCCGAGCACGGCAGTGGTCTGGGCAATCCTCGAGCACGGTAGTGGTCTAGGCAGTCCCCGAGCATGGCAGTGGTCTAGGCAATCCCCAAGCACTTTAGTGCCCTGGGCGGTCCTAGAGTATGGCAGTGGTCTGGTCCATCCTTGAGCACGAAACATGCATCAAAAACTCAAACGCCATTAATGTATTTATTCATTGTATTTATTTATCTCTATTCTCTGCCAAGTCCAGTCTGACACACCTGGTCAAAAAAGCAAATGGGTATAGTACGTCATTCTGTCTTCTTACTCTTTTCTATCAAACAATCGCCTGGCACCTATATGGAGGTGCGTCAGTGTGGGCCCTCTTACACTATCAACGAAGAGGCGCGTACACTGGTAACGAAGGAGCGCATTTATTGGCGTTGATTTCAAGGTTGTGTGAACAACCGTCTGCGGTGCGTGCGCATGACTCCCAATAATCTTGGGCGAATGAAACGATGGAGCTCTTTGTTTTATATAATGTAGATCTGGTATGTTACTCACACCGTTCCCCATTGTCATCCGCCGCCGCAACCTTCTTCTTCCTACTGCCGAACCCTATTCCTCCGAAAATCATCGCTAATCCCCTCGCCACCGCATCCACCCCCTTAGTGAGGATAGACCAATGGCGAAGAGAGACGCCCAGAAGAAAGGCGGGGTCATGGCGAAGGAATGGTGGAAGTCATGGAGCAATGAGCAGACCATCGAGGACCTCGTCGTCATGGGAGTGCTTCACAACAAGGCACTCGTGGGATGGCGTGCGCCTGAAGGAGAAAGCTTCCTTGATCCACAACCAGGTGAGATTGTGGTTTTTGAAGACTTCTTCAAATGGGGTTTCGGGATTCTAGTGCACCCATTCCTTCAGGGTCTCTGCTTGTACTACGAGATTGGGATTTACAATCTGCATCCCAACTCGATTCTCCTTATCTCCACCTTCATCCATCTCTGTGAGTCTTATGGTGGCTTCCAGCCCCATTTCGACCTCTTTTGCCACCTGTTCTGTCTTTGGAAGAAAGGGAGCGGTGGCTCGAAGATAGCCGGAGGTGTCTACCTAAATCTGCGCGATGGCATGAAGGCACAATACTTGCACTGCCCCTGGAACACCTCACTGGATGAGTGGTACAAGAAGTGGTTCTACATCCGTGAAGAACCGAACACCATCACCCTATGCAACATGGGGCTGATTCCAGAGAAGAAGAATAGCTGGACAGAGAAGCCCGAGAGTCTGGAGCAGATTGTCGAAATGCTCGGGATGATCCCGTGGGGAAAGCTAGATGGCCTAAGTGTGGTCAGGAACTTCATCAGCTAAAGGATCCAGCCCTGCCAGAAGAGGGTTCATCTAGGCTTCGAGTACTAGGGGAGCGCCGATCCAACAAGGACCAGGAAGGAGCCGCTCGACAAGATGGAAATCAAGGCCAGGATTAGGGAGCTCTTCAACCTGGCCGATCCCAATTACATCAGGCTAAACGACATCGAGCACGCCTTCAAGCTGGCTCGACCTCCCCCAAAGGTAAATGATGCCTCCTTTTAATTGTAGAGTCATGTTGTAACCATAAATTGACTGTTGTCCCCGCTTTGTTCCTCAGTGTAATGGTTGTGACCAGGCAGTAGTGTTCGTGTCGCCTCCCCCCGGTGTAGAATGGCCTCAAGCTGCCGACCCAGCTGCCCAAACCAGCACCAGGACCGACGACGTCCACTGGGCGGCACTCGAGACTGTGGAGGACGCATCGACCAGAGCCACTGGCAAGCGTCCAGCAGCCAGCAAACGACGCCAAGCCATCTTCCCCTTGTCGGACGATGAAGCAGAGGATGCGGACATCTTCTGGCTCATCCCTCGAAAGAGGAGAAGATAGATGGGATCGTCAAAGCAAGCTGGCTCCTCTGTGCCAGCAGCGATCGCATCACCGACCATTGCCACACAGAGGACAAGCGAGGGAAACGCCGAGCATCAAGCCCCGACGCCTGTACCGGAGGTGGAAAGCGACCCGGTGGAACCTGCCGAGCACGCGGAGCAGGGGCGGTCGAGGAGACGCTCCTTCACAACATCATTCCACAAATCGAAGCTGTAAGTATCTATATCTTTGATCTAAGCTTGTAATTTGCATTGGATACTATTATCCTTTGAACTTGTCTCTGATATATTAGGTCGGTGTCTACCGAGAACCCTGACCAGCTAGCCGGGTGCGGCCCAACTTCGCCAGCTATGGCGGGACAAACTGCCCAGCAGCCAGCCGTGGAAGAGCCTATAGCAGGAACTCCACCGGGACCTCAGCAGGCGGACAACCAGACGCCAGTCCCCGAGCAGCTGGTCGAGAAGATAGCCAAGCAGAGTACAAGTGCTCCGAGCGCGAACCCTACTGAGGCAGATACCATGGCTCCAAGGGAGCCAGATCTAGCTGAGGAGCAGCAGCCAGAAGTGGCCTAGAGCATTCTTGCCGACGTGGCGGCTCGTGGAAAAGCCCTGGTGGTCGTGGAGTCTGCAGACTCCAGACCAGCGTCGCCTCCCGAACACAAGGCTGAAGAGGAAGAAGTAGAAGAGGTCCTGGGTCGTCCCCAAGATAGACGACAACATGTATATGTGTCGCGCTATCGGAATGACGAATGGGTTATGCACGAAGAAATCCCAGAGGTCAAAGAGACCCTAAGAGTCGAATGGGCGGCCAAGCGTCTGGTGACAGAAGTCTAGGTATGTTTGGCTTGAATCTTTGACCCTGTTATGTAGTCGAAACTGTTTGCCTTAGCTTATCTGTATGCAGGACTTGATGAAAACCGCAAAATACCAAAAGAGGTGCTTCGACCAGATTGAAGGAATCACGGTGACCAATAAGGAACTTTCGGCCAAAGTGGAATGCTTGCGGCGCCAACTTGAAGCCACCGACCAGGAGAGGACAGATCGAGAAACACAGAACCAAAACCTGGTCGGCCAGCTCAATAACAAAGAGCTGGAGAAAACAAGTAAAGTTTCATCTTATCGTAGCAAGTGCAGGACTTGTGTTGTTGTATTCTTGGTAGTAACAGCTGTAATGCAGGTTTAGAAGCTGAAGTGGCCCGCCTCCAAGGAGAAAATAGCCGTGTGACCACAGAGTATGGTCGCCTGAAGGAGGACAATGTGAAGCTAGCACGCAGCCAGTCTCAACTCCAAGACCACACCAACAAAATGAAGGAGGAACTAAAAAGTAAGTATTCCAAATCACCTTCCTCATTCTGTTGCCCACCTTGCCTTGTCATGTTTTCACATTTGATGTCTTGTACTGTGTTCAGTTTTGAAAGTCAATGCCAAGAAGCACTTAGAGGCCGTGATCAGAGAACGTGATGACTGGAAAGCATGATGCCTCAAGGCCACCGAGGAGCAGGACACGTGGAAGAACCAGTGCCAAGAAGTGGCAACTGGCATTGTGCCCGTCCTCGACCTTATCGACCCGGCAGTCACAGAGGAAGAGCCGAGGACGCCCCAGCTCGGATTGGTCGAGAGATGTAGACAAGCATGGGGATGGTTCTAGGAGTTCGTGAAGGAGGCTGGTGAGTACACGGGTGCCCATGTACTAAGCATGGTGCGTGCCCACTACCCCCTGATCGATCTCAAGCGCCTGGAGGCTGGGTACCCGAAGGAGGTAGACCCAGACAAGGCAGAGGAGCTTCGGATGGCCCAGCTGGACTTGTCGTCAAAGATAATTAGCGATATTAACCTGTGTGGAGGTGGGACAACACCTGTATAGGGTATGCCATCGACGAGTCAGCTAGAAATGCCATCAGCTGCAAGCCAACCATCGAAGCCTGTGGTCTCGACCAGCCAGGCACCGACGGGGCCATCCCCTTTAGCTCAACTAGCACAAGAGTCCCTGAGACTCGAGTAGGGTATCGGAAGCGACGAGCAGTAAGTGCCATGCGCCCCGACCAGCCAATGTAATAGGCTTAGAGCTATAGAAGGAGGACATAGTTGTTTTATTGTGAACTTGAGCCTCTTCAGGCAAGCTTGTAATAACGTAACTGTATATTATTATAAGCTCGTTTGCTTTATATAAAGCGTATTTAAGCTTGATACTTTATGTTGGTGTAACTAAGTAAGAACGTATTAACATTCTGTTTAGTTGTACCATCATGCTCGACACATCATCCCGAAAAGTTTGTGCGGCCCTAGTTTTTCATGTGGTCGGAGTGTGAGGTTCGGTGACCTGTGCACACATAGACGCAGACAAGTTAAACCAAGGAGGACCTGCTGATCACTCATAACGTAGAGAGCAGATCCCATGCATGTATTGAGAGGAACTGGAGACAGGGCCTGCTCTGAAAACCATAGAAGGAGTGGTGGTCGGTTTTTACTGGCTAAGTTAGAATAACCATAAAATTCAAAGTGACACATTAGAGTGGTCGGAGAAATCATAATTGCTTTATTGAAGTAAATCGAAAGTACAAAAGGAGTACATATCTCAGTAGTTAAGCATAGAAACGTCTAAGCTTGTTGATGTGCCATGAGTTTGGTACGTCCGTACCGTCCAGGCGAGCTAACCTGTAAGACGTTGGTCGTGTAACTTCCTTGATCATGAATGGTCCCTCCCATGGGGTTGCAAGTTTGTGGACACCAGCCTGGTTCATCTTCCACTTCAGGACCAAATCCCCGACCATGAAGAACCGCTCTTTAACATTTTTGTTGTAGTACCTACGCAAAACATCAAGGTATTTGGCCGTACGTATGCAAGAATCGAGCCTTTTCTCTTCTACGCTGTTTACTTCTAGCTCCCGTACTTCATTGACCTTGCCCTCGTCGAAGTTCTCTACCCTTGCTGGTCTGAAAGATATATCTGGTGGGAGGACTAGCTCAGCGCCGTAAACCATAAAGTATGGTGAGACACCGGTGTTACGACTGGGCTGAGTTCGGAGGCCCTAGACCACGGCCGGTAACTCCTTGAGCCATCTTCTGGGAGCTTTGTCATTTTCTCTGTACATCCTCTTCTTCAATGCGTCCAAGATCATGCCATTTGCCCGCTCGACTTGTCCATTAGCTCTAGGGTGCACCACCGAGACGTATTTTACTACTATGCTCCTTTCATCGCAGAAGTCCGAAAAAACGTTCCCGGTGAACTGAGTACCCAGATCGGTGATGATGCTGTTGGGTATGCCGAAACGGTGGATGACCTGGTCGAGGAACATGACAGCCTTTTTCGAAGATGCCTGTACCAAAGGCATGTATTCTATCCACTTAGAAAATTTGTCAATCAGCACAAAAACATATGTAAATTTCCCAGGAGCCGGTTTGAAGGGCCCGATCATATCCAGTCCCCAGCATGCAAAGGGCCAAGAGGCTGGTATCATCTGGATCTCGTGTGCTAGTACGTGGATTCTTTTGGCGAAGAACTGACAACCCTCACAGTTGTGGACTAGCTTCTCTACGTCGGCTACTGCTGACGACCAATAAAACCCTGCTCAGAAAGCCTTACCGACCAGTGTTCTTGAGGCCGCGTGGTTGCCGCAGGAGCCAGAGTGGATTTGGTCCAGGAGATGTTCGCCTTCTTCCTGGGTTATACACTTCATTAGGATTTCCTCCTTTGCGTTTTTGTGCCATAACTTGTCATCGACAAGCAGATACTGCTTACTGTGACACATCAGGTGCTCGTTTTCTGTCCGATCAGTATAACCGCTGCCATCTGTTAAGTATTTGATGAAAGGTACTCTCTAGTCTGGCTCATGAGTGGTCGGAGGTAGCTCGGTTGTGCTTGCCACCAGAACCATAGCCACCAATTGCTGGTCCGGAGCTTTGTCGACCGTGGAATCTTCCTCTTCGATGGAAGGCGTGAGCAGGTCTTGGACGAATACGCCATGTGGGATTTTGGCTTGGGATGATCCTAACTTTGACAGCGCGTCTGCTGCTTGGTTCTTGTCCCGGACCACATGTATGTACTCGATGCCATAGAACCTGCCTTCCAGCTTTCTTATCGATTTGTAGTATGCGTCCATCTTTTCGCTGGTTGTGTCCTAGTCCTTGTTGAGTTGGTTGATGACCAGAGTCGAGTCTTCGTAGACATAGAGACGTTTAACACCAAGCTCGACCGCAATGCGTAAACCATGCAGGCATGCTTCATACTCGGCGGCGTTATTAGATGCTGGGAAATAAATCCGGAGCACGTACCGGAGCTGCTCCTTGGATGGTGACATGAAAAGAACCCCTGCTCCTATACCGTCAATGTTGAGAGAGCCATCGAAATACATAGTCCAATATTCATCGGATCCCGGAGAGGCAGGAGTGCTTAAGTCTGTCCACTCGACGATGAAATCGACGAGTGCCTGAGACTTGATTGTAGTACGGCTTGCAAATTCCAAGGAGAATGGGCATAGCTCCATTGCCCATTTGACGATGCGCTCGTTCGCATCCTTATTGTGAATGATGTCCCCCAAAGGGTACTCGGTCATGACCACCACACGATATCCGTCGAAGTAATGTCTCAACTTTCGGGATGTTATCAGTATGGCGTAGAGCAGTTTCTGAATCTATGGGTACCTGGTCTTAGATTCATTGAGTACCTCGCTAACGAAATAAATTGGCCGCTGTACCATATAGGTGTGGCCCGGCTCGTCGCGCTCGACCACCATGGTAGTGGAGACCACCCGATTGGTTGCTGCAATGTAAAGTAGGAGGGTTTCGTCTTCTCTAGGAGCAGTGAGGACTGGAGGTGATGTAAGGTAATGTTTTAGCTGCATAAAGGCAATGTTTGCTTCTTTCAACCACTCAAACTTCTCGGATGCTTTGAGCAGTTTGAAAAACGGTAGCCCTTTTTCTCCTAATCTTGATATGAAATGGCTTAGGGCGGCCATGCATCCGGTAAGCTTCTGGACATCCTTCACCTTCTTGGGGGCTTCATGTCTAAGACAGCTTTGACTTTCTCCGGATTAGGGCGTATGCCGTCATAACTGACAACGTTGCCTAGCAATATGCCAGAAGGAACACCAAAGATGCACTTCTTTGGGTTTAACTTCCATTGGAATGTATTGAGGGCCGCAAAGGTACGTTTTAGGTTGTCAACAAGGGTATGTACTTCCTTGGTTTTGACAACTACATCATCCACATAGGCCTCTACTAGGTCATCTTTTATCTCGTCTGCGAGGTAGGCCTGAATGGCGCATTGGTACGTAGCCCTGGCGTTCTTGAGCCCGAACGACATAGTCGTGTAGCAGTAGGCACCGAAAGGCGTGATGAAAGACATCTTGATCTGATCATCCTTTTTGAGAGCGATCTGGTGATAACCAGAGTAGCAATCGAGAAAGGAAAGTAGCTCACAACCGGCAGTTGAATCTACGACCTCGTCTATGCGAGGTAAGCCGAAGGGGTCCTTAGGGCAGTGTTTGTTAAGATCAGTATAATCAACACAAATTCTCCATTCATTATTCTTTTTGCGTACAAGAACCGGGTTGGCTAACCACTCCAGATGATATACTTCTTTAATAAATCCGGCTGCCAAAAGCCGTGTGACTTCTACCCTAATCACCTCCTTTTTGTCGTGAGCGAACCGTCGTAGCTTCTGCTTGATTGGTTTGGCCTTGCTGTTGACATTTAAGGAATGCTCGATCAAGTTCTGAGGTACACCAGGCATGTCGGCAGGTTTCCATGCGAACACATCCATGTTGCTTCTTAAGAACCCGACGAGCGCGTCTTCCTATTTGGGATCCAGGTTGGCCCCGATAAGGGCCGTTTTGCTGGAGTCGCCATCGATCAGCTGGATCACCTTGTGCTCCTTTGACTTGATGTTCTTGCGTGGGGTCTCAAGGTTTGGGATCTTCAGGTGGTCGGCTGAGGTCTCCTTAGCGTCGAGCATGGTCTCGGCCATGCGAATAGAGAGGTCATGTGCCTCTGCTATTTTGAAGCTGTCGTCCTCGTAGGTATAAGCTGCGTATATGTTGCCCCTGAGGGTTAGAACCCCCTTCTCAGTAGGCATCTTGAGCACCAGATACCTGTAATGAGGTATGGCCATGAACTTGGTGAGTGACGGTCGACCAAGAATAGCATGGTAGGTGCCATCGAAGTCAGCGACCACGAAGTTGACGTAGTCGGTGCGGAAGTGGTCCGGAGTCCCAAATTGCACAGGTAGCATGATTTGCCCAAGAGGTGTAGAGCTCTGTCCAGGGAGAATGCCCCAAAACTGTGCTTCGTATGGCTTCAAGTCCGCCTAGGCTATTTTCAGGGCGGGCAGACTGTTCTTGAATAGTATATCAATAGAGCTGCCGCCGTCGATCAGTACCCTATCGAACTAAACCTTGTTGATACAAGGGTCGAGGACTAGGGGAAAATGCCCTGGCTCAGGTATGGCGGCCCATTGGTCCTTCCTGCTGAAGTAGATTTCATGGTGAGACCACAGTGGGAGCTGCAGATCGGTGAGAAGGTTGTCAGTGTTTGCCACGTTCAAGCAAGCGCGGGCGAGCAGCTTGCGTTCTTGTTTGGTCTCAATGGACACCTTGTTGCTGATGATGGTGTGCACGCGATCGGTTGGCTTGACGTATTTGTGATGAGGGTCTGCATCGTCGTCGTCATTATCCTCGTTGTGTTGTTCCCCTGCGTCGTTAGGCTTGTCGGATGTATCCGGAGCCTGTTGACGCGTGTAGATAGTCTTGAGGACGCGGCAATTCTCCATGGTATGGTTTGACTTAGGATGGAGCTGGCAGGGCCCCTTCAATGCTTTAGCGTAGTCATCTTTGTAGTTACGACGTCTGCCCCCCTTTTTAATGGTATTGACCTCACCGTCGTCTTCCCGAGCACGCTTGCTCCTGTAATCGTCACGGCGGTTGCGCCGCTGATTACGTTGGTCGCGGTGGTCGCGGGAGTCAATGCGTCGGTTGCGGCGATCAAAATTGTCATTCCGACCACGACTACCGCGGTAATCGTTGTGGCGTGGAGGGTGGTCGGAGCGTGGAACCCTTGCTGCTTCTTCAACAATTATCTTTTTAGCATCGTCGGCGTCCGCATATTTCTTAGCGGTGGCCAAGAGCGCTGTGACTGATTCAGGTCTCTTCTGGAGGAGCTTGTCTCTTAGGGCATCATGGAAGCGGAGACCAGTGATGAAAGCCTCGATTGCCTCGTTGTCGGAGATTGATGGGACCTTGATGCGCATCTCCGAGAAACGCCGAACGTACTCGCACAGTGGTTCGTCTTTCCAATCTCGGATCCGTTGCAGATCGTACTTGTTGCCGGGTTGTTCACAAGTGGCAATGAAATTGTCGATGAAGGCCTGCTTGAGCTCCTGCCAAGAATCAAAATAGTTTGCCGGCAAGCTAACCAGCCATTGGTGACCTACATGACCAACAGCGACTGGGAAGTAGTTAGACATGACGTGCTCGTCAGCCATGGCTGATTGGCACGCAGTTTCGTAGAGCATGACCCATAATTTAGGGTTTTCCTTGCCATCGTATTTCTAAAGTTTCTCAAGCTTGAAATTCTTGGGCCATATGACTTGGCGAAGGTGTGGAGTAAACTGCTTTAGACCTGGCGGACCGTGGGTGGTGTCATACTCCATACGGCGGTGGCTTTTGTAGGATGCTCAATCATCGGCTCTCTGGTTGATGCGAGCGCACAGATCTCGTCCACCGAGGTAATGATGGAGATTGTTATTGCCATCGCGGCGATCCCGATTGCCATTTGGATTAGCTCTACGACCGTGGTTATCGCGGCAATTGTCGCAGTTGTCCTGACGGTCATTGTCTCGATGACGATTGTCATTCTAGCCACCATCATGGCCATCGTTGTTGCGCGAGCCACGTTGGTTGAGTGGCTGTGAATGACTTGGGTGCTGGCGGCTGTGGCTTGACTCGACTGACACGGATGGAGCCCGAGCTTGGTTTGCAATCTTCGCGGTCTGGGCCATAGCAGCCGTTAGATAGGCTTGTATTTCGTCGCGAACTACTTGGGTTTCTGGGGTGTTCGGTAGCCATTGCATTGTCACCATGGCGACGGCTACGTTAGCACTTGGAGTCCTGAAGACTTGTTTGTCTCCCACCCTATCGAAAGCGTCGTTGAGGTCACGTGGCTGGACCCTTATGCGCTATGCCTCCTGGTCTGCTTTGGCTTCAATTTGTTGGTGATTAAACCGGTCAATGTTGCGTGCTTCGCGTGCAGTCCTTTCTTGTTCTGTTTCGCCAACTACCGGTGGTTCGTCATTGCTGACCACGTTGATCAAACCCCCTCGTCTTGGTGGAAAAGACGGGAATTGCGGGAATCCCGGGGCGTGATCCGGGATATTCAGATCGTACTTGACGCCTTCATCCTCGTGATGCTGGAGCTTGGTGTGGACGGAGGCATCAGATGCGGTGCCAGACGAGAAGCTAGAGTCACCCTCTTGGATCGTGTGGACGGATCCTTCATGATGATCTTCAATCCAGACCATGTTGATAAAGTTGCGTGGCTTCTGCTGAGGTCGGCGCATAGAACACAGGTCCAAGCGGCGTTGTAGGTTGTACACGTAGCTAGAAGCAGTGTTTTGCAGGCCGCAGGGTTGGACCTGGTGGTTTTCCATCGAGGCTTCGTACTCGGAGAGTCGGAGACCTATTGCGAAGGTCGGCTGGCGATGAGCAGAGCACCCCTCAGGAGTAAATATGACCACAAGATCTGTTCTAAGTCGTGTAGGATGACTGGTCCGAGCTGGTCAGATAGATCTGTTGTGGGGAGCGGTTACCTGCTCATTAGGTTGACTTTGAATCGTACTTACCAGAGCTAGGGTTTCAGCGAGTTTGGTGCCGACCCGATCGATGGAATCGAGCAGGTCGGTGTTGTCGATCTGCTTCCCTTTGTAGCGGGGAAGCGGATGATAGGTCATCAGCGTGGCTGAAGGTGATGTAGGCATGGTCGGAGCTAGATGTATCATGGTCGGAGCCAGATCCATCGTGGTCGGAGCCATAGCCGTAGTGGTCGGAGCCATATCCGTAGTGGTCGGAGCCGTAGCCGACACAAGTGAAGTAGTGGTCGGCGCAGAATGAATCCACGCCTCCCCTGTAGTCATGGCGATGGCGTCGTTGGAGCCGGTGGTCCAGGTGATCTGGCCGATGGTGAATGTGAGGCCGTTGAGAGTAGCCATGGAGCCGGAGGTGATGACCGTCTTGTTTGCTTGGAGAGCAATACGTACACCCCCTACCTGGCGCGCCACTGTTGACGAAATATGGTCGACAGTCTACCTAGGGGTATGCCCAAGGTAGTAGATTGTCGGTAGACAGATGCGCAAGTCATAAATAAGACGGTGATGCAAGACAGACACGAGGTTTTATCTAGGTTTGGCCGCCAAGAAGGCGTAATACCTATGTCCTGCGTCTGATTGGTATTGCTGTATGTCAATGAGAGATGTTTTTTTAGAGGGATCCCTTGCCCGCCTTATATAGTCCGGGGGGCAGAGTTACAAATCTGGAAACTAATCCTAGTCAGTTACAATTGCCATATGTGGCCGGATAAGGATTCCTACTCTAACCGACCAGGATCCTGCTTGATCGCCAAATCTGCCTTGACTCCTTGTGCGGGACTCCAACCAGGTTGGCAGGGCCGCACGTCATCTTTCGGCTGGACCGAACCCATCGATCCGGGCTGGCCCAAGCTTAGCCGTAAGGGTATAGGGGTTAATACCCCCACAGCGTGACTGTCATCTCACCGAAAGGTAAGTGGAAGCTGTGAGTCTCCGACGGCCATCTACATTTTAGACAAAGCAAGATTACATGTCAAAAAGGCAAGCGCATGAACAAATGACCATCAATGGAGGCAATACCTATCAACCAACATAGTTATGGCCGATGAGTTGAACTTGGGTAACCCATGATGAACCTGAAAAGAGATGACATCCAGGCCATCTCTTTGTAGGAAATGAGTGTACCTGCTGTCGTACTACGGGTTCTAGGACGAAGGAGCGGAAGGTCCTACATGGAATAAAACATAGTCTCCCGTTACTTCACGAACACATGTACGCTCACAAAAAATTGAACAAAACGTATAGATTATTACCTGCCCCTCCACTATGAGATGTCCTCGGTGGGTCGCCTCGTACGTCGGGTCGAGCAGGTAGAATTGCGCCATGCTACAAAAAAGTCAATTCAATAGAAATTCAATATGCAATGAAACATGAACTTAGAAATGTACAAGTAATTGACACAATTACATGCATAAATTGAGACATGCATAATTAATTAAATGAATACGACAAATATGAAATAATGAAAACAATCAATAGCCGCACCTCACTAATCTGCCAATGGCAAGTGCGTGAATTGTGGACCAGTCTACCACACTTGCCGCACTCATACTGCTCGAGGTCAGTAAGAAATGGGGTTCCTCTCCCACGCCTCGTTCTTCCGGGTATCTAATCCATAACCATCCTATGCCTCATCCTCTTCCTTGATCCACGCTTGTTCCAATGGTAAGATGGATCCACAATGTACTTTGGCCCATCATATGGAGGCCACTCTCTAGGGTCCCGAAAAGGCACGAAGCGGGGGCTCCATGTGTGCACAAGTGTGTCGACACTGAAGTCATGAGGTATCCTGCTCTCGATATTATAGTTGCGATGCTTAGCTACTGTCACCAAATAGGAACATAGAAAGTGGTATTGCCTTAGTTTACCACAAGTGCATGTGAAATTTTGGAGGATAGCCGCATGCATCCTCGACTCTCAGACCTCACCGTTGGACGTTGTACCGCCCCTATGCTTGATATGATAAGTCCATATGGCATGGTCAAAGAATGTAACCTCATGTGTGCCAGCCCTTTCATCTGTCTTCCCTAGGTGTGCCTTTGGTTTCGGAGCCCATATCTCTCCAGCACTCCACAACTTCAATGCATGGGCATGTCTATCGTTGAACCAGGCAACAAGCTTGTAGAAGGTGAATTGAACGATTGCATTCATAGGCATACCACATATCCCCAATAGCAACTTATTGAATGACTCCGCCATGCTGCTGCACTAAAACTCGTACCTCCATCCACCAGCGTCGTGAGCTCTTGTCCATTTCTCCAAATCCTTCATCAAACCTATGAGCCATTGTCTACCTTCTACATTTGATGAGGTTCTGACCTACTCTAACTTTTTCTAAAAGTACTTGTCCTCAAGCTATCGAGCAGCCTCCTAGAACAGATCAAAGTTATCCTTCACACCATCCTTCCGGAGTAGATTCTCGGCAAGGTGCCAAGTACACCAACGATGGTGCAAAGGTGCATACCCCTCTATCTGCTCTTGCATAGCATTAAGTATGCCCTGGTGCCTATCAGATATGATGACAACCTCCCTGCCAGGCCCAACCACATGTATCCGGACTAGCCTCAAGAACCATCCCCAACTATCATTGTTCTCCTTCTCAACTAAAGCAAATGCCAAAGGAATCAACTTATTGTTCGCGTCACAGGATATGGCTATAAGAAGTGTGCTATGCTATTTGCCAATCAAGAACGTACCATCAATGGAGAAGATAGGACGATAGTGCCTAAAGGCCTCGACACACTGAGGGAAGCACCAGAAAGCACAAAAGAATATCTACCTCCCATCCTTCCATGCATTTGGTTTTGGGATGTACTCATAATGCATGTCTAGATTCACCGCATTGATTGCATTGAAAAGTACTAGCAGCTACTCATACCCACCCTCCCAGTCCCCATATATCATCTTCCACGCTTGCTACTTAGCCCTCCAAGCTTTACCATAAGTTATCACATAACCTCCATACAACGCCTCAATGGTCCTAATAATTATCCTAACCTTCATGTTGGGTTCTCCCTGCAATATTCCCATCAACCGCTTGGCAATGAGGGTAGATGTCAACTGCCGATGCTTCAGTGTCAGCACATGGTTAGCACAATTGTGTGGCCCGACAACTTTTGTGATCTTCTACTTTCCGGTGACCTTTTGCTTCCTTGCACAAACCCTCTATGGGTAGCGTTCCTTGTCACACACAACTATGTAACAGCGCTCCGCATATGAATGCAAGACCTTGTAAGGTCTCTTTCGTATCACTGCAAATGCCTACAACCACCTCTTCAATGCAGGGAGGTCCTTGAATACCCTCCCATTCTCAATTACCATGTTAGGGCCGGCCTCAAGAACTTCTAGGAGCTCATCATCATGTCCTTCTGCACACACCTGATCGGAATGAGCAAGATCGTTGAACTCGTGAACTCTTGGATCATGACGGCTGGGAAAGATACGCCTTAGCATCTCAACATCACCCTCTGTCAGCTCTCCAACAGGACGATCATTATCAGAATCAAGAGCCCTTGCATCTCATATGACTCCGAATCATTCATAATTTCAACACTATTAGAGCCACGGAATCCATCTCCATAGAGCACTTGCGCAGCAACAGTGGGCACATCCACATTGTCAGGAATGTCTACTGCAACATAAGTAAGAATGAAAAATGAGATGTAAGGAATGGGGTAAGCTCCCAATAACCATGTGGATAAGATACTTACTCAAATGATTCTGTGTCAAAGGGATCTCATGAGGAGGATCTGCCACAACATCATGAGTCTGACAAGTATCTCCAACTAGCATATTGGGGGCAGATTGAGCATCGGGAACCGTAGGTGCAACCTTCGCATCCATATCAGGTTTCGGGACGGGAGGGTCGAAGTGTGCCTGTTGACCCATTGGTGGGGAAAACCCATAAGGGATGGGATCAACTAACACTCAACGCACAACCACATCCAAACATTGCAGCTGGCTCTTCATAGCCGATCTCACATAGTTCTCCCACTGATCCACACACCCAATTGGGATCATTCGCCTGAGAATGTTGGGAGGAGAACCTAGATGCAGTACACCCCCAACTGCAATACCATCATCATCATCTCCAAGGCAATACAGCTCCTCCCGAGCCCTTGCAACCATCTCACTAAATGAAGGCCTATCATTGAATAGCACATACACGCTTTGCATGTCAAAAAAACTCAACATATCCATAGCGATCGCATTCAACGGTGCCTCCATAATATATGGTCACTAGGTTGTCGATCTAGTTCAAACACATGTCCTTTAGTCCAAATTAGATGATAGATAGTACCTAACAAGTACTTTCTAACTACAAACGAAGTAAATAAGATAATAACTACGTGTATATATATATACAGTGTACTCACAAAATAGCTATGTCTATGTACCAATGTATCTATGTTTCTATCTATCTACATATCTAACTATATCTATGTACCTATGTATTTATGTTTCTATCTATCTAGATATCTATCTCACTAGATCACTAACTAAATCAACTACCTGAGTCATCATATTAACTAGTAAATAACAAATGTTAAAACTACTACACTACAATCAAAGCCAACTAAGTGCGTACATTGCATATTCACAATTTTTACCAGTCCGACGACGAAGTTGCGGACGTCGACGGAGTCATAGCGGACGCCGGGCGTGGGTGAGGGCGATGAGCCAGGCCGATGGTGGCATGGCCGGGCGCTATAGGGGCCGGGGCCGGCGGTGGCGCGCGGTGGGCGCGGCGAGGCCGACATGGTGGGCGCGGGTGGCACGACGGGCGAGGCCGGGCGAGGGCGGCATGGCACGGCGAGCGCGGGCGGCACGGCGTGGGCGTGGCGTGGCCACGGCACGGTCAGGGCGCGGCGCGGGTGAGGGCACGGCGCGAGTGAGGGCGCGGGCGAGGGTGCACGGGCGCGGGCGGCGCCGGCGGTGTGCTGTGGTTCGGGCAGGCGCTGGCGGTGCGAGAGAGAGTGGGAGAGCAAGAGAGAAAGGAAAGGAGGGCCCATGCGTAAGACAAGCTTGGCGCCAGTAACCACGGCGCCAAGCTCGGTGCCAAGATCTACGGCGCCGAGCTGCCTGCCAAGTCACCGCCACGTCTGCTTCGAGCCAAGAGCTCGGCGCCAGCAACGATAGAGCCGAGACGTGCAAGCTCAGTGCCATCAATGATGGCGCCGAGCAAAAGGGTCCAGATTTTGAAATCATACCTCCAGGGGCATATTTGTGAAAAAATTTCAAAAAAGGGCTAAAAATAAAAAAAAAATCGGTAGTGACGGAGGCTAGCATTTGTTAGAGCAGGACGCTGTGCTAGTGTGCTGGTAGTGCCTTCAACCATAACCATCCCTCTTCCTACTTTGGTTCAGGTTAGATTGTGAATCATGTCCCACCTGTGTGGGATTTTTTTTCACCTACCAGATCAGTAATATTTTAGTTTCTTCTGTTCAGGTGGATCAAGCAAATGATTTTTTTTTTTTTTTTTGCACCTACTAGCTAAAGTATTAGCTGGTAAAAGTATTTCACTATAGATCGTATCATATTAACCAAATGCAATTTTCTCTATCAGTGAAATTAATTAAGACTTTTGGATCAAGGATGTGAACTACCAACTGTACTAGTAGGTTTAAGATATGATTTTTTTGTTACACAAATATTGTTTTTATATTTGATCTGATCCACTAGTATTCTGTTAATTCAGTTTTGTTTGGCAGAACCTACAGAATTGTCTGAATGTTATAGAATCATCAGTTTCTGACCATCTAAAACCATGGCATCCTTATTTTAGGTGGTACAAGAAGTCAAGAACTTCACAGACATGGTATGGTCACTTTAATAACACAATGAAATTGTACTGCATATATTCAATGTCCATGGTTTTACTCATTTGACATTTGAGATATGTCAATAACAGAGTTTCTTCTGTGTAGAAGTTTGCATGTACAGTTTACTCTAGATTTTTTTTGTGCTGTTGCAGTCACCGGATTTCAGCTCCTATCTTACATTTTGATTGCTTGTGAGGGATACAAGTTTACTAATATTTCATTTTTGGCAATCAGGCAATATTTTTTCTTGAACTGCTATAATACTGTATGGACTTCGATGATTGATATTTGTGTAAGATATAATTTTTTTCTGCTCATCATATGATGCTAGTGTATAAGACATATCTCTTAAAACTTCATATTATCCCAATTTGATTTTACTTCAAAGTGTCGCATTAAAGTAATCCAACTTTCATCTTTAGGTCAAGACGATAAATAGATGATCACATCGGTGGAATGCTAGACTAAACTGAAAGAAGGAGAAAGGAGGGCTGCTAGCATTCCAAGAGGGATCCTTTTATGTTTATATTTTACTACCATAGGAACTTGTACTTTGAACAAAAATTGTGTCATGTATTATGTGGATGGTAGTCATTGTAATGCAACAAATTCTTGATACTATATGACTGAATATGTTTATTTCCTATGTGTTGGCTGATCTTGCACTGCTCAATAAATTGTACAGGCATGATCTGTATTGTTTTATAAATTTATTCATTGTGATATTAATGACAGCATGGTTTATTCCTTGCAACATATATAAGTGTTGCAACAAACTAAATCTATATGTTGCAACAAGCAATATAAGTTGTTCACCCATGGTTTGTACATACACATATAAACGTTGCCATAACTCACCATTATGCGTTGCAACTTTGCAATGCTTACACTGGTAGAGAACAGAGCTTTACTCCTGGTGGGGAACCCCCTCTAGTCCCGGTTCCCCATCCGGGAGCAAGCATCCGGGACTAAAGGGGGTCCTTTAGTCCCGGGTCAGGAACCGGCCTTTAGTCCCGGTGGGTAACACCAACCGGGACTAAAGGTGCCTCCTGACATGCCACGATGGCCGGCACCCTTTAGTCCCGGTTGGTAATACGAATCGGGACTAAAGGTTTTTTTTTCTTTTTTCTTTTCTTTTTATTTTTTTGTTTTCTTTTCAAAATAGGTTTTCGAAGTCGTATTGTACGCTGCTAATTATACATTTATATGCAC
The DNA here is from genome assembly GCF_019320115.1 of Miscanthus floridulus. NCBI lineage: Eukaryota > Viridiplantae > Streptophyta > Magnoliopsida > Poales > Poaceae > Miscanthus > Miscanthus floridulus. The sequence continues at coordinate 50,028 of NW_027098009.1, read as the reverse complement.
GTATAGTATGTTTCGGTTCAAGCACAATGAACATATTAAATCACACAATTCAAGCATAGAAATATATATATATATATATATATATATATATATATATGCATGCATCATATATATATTTACATGCATGCATGCATATGTGTATTTTACATTATATTATTTCATGTGCATATATTACAAAAGATTGCATTACAGTTGTTGTGATATAACAAGTTTCCTCTCATCCTCTAGCTTGGCTTCCATGGCAGTGTTGGGTCGAAGTAGAACTCGTCCTTAGAATTGATGACCTGCTCATTAAAAAATCCGGCTATAGACTCTTGAATTGCTTTGATTTGGTCTTGCCATATGACCTTTTCCTCCAACCATCGAGCCTACAGGTTTGAATTAAAGGAAAATAAATTAATATATGTACATACATATATATATAAAGACATAGTAACACAATCAATAATAACAATTAAATGAATATATAGTGTATTTTTAACGTACTTTGAGTTTCTCTGTAGGAGTTTTTTTGGGAGACCACCTTGATAAACTTGCAAACATAGTAACCACAGTAGTTGTTTCCCTGTTCCTGCCTCAGACACCACTTTACGAGAAAAAGATTTGTCATCCAATCTGGTGATCCGGTGAAAGCTATATGTTTAATTAATAAAGATGATGCGATTTAGGGGACTTACTTTCAAAGGGATTACATTCAGTGGCGCTTTGCATTTTCCCATGTGTTGCTTCTCAATAAAGGTTTTCCAAACACTGCCCAATAAAAAATTTGCCACGTCATCAGATATAGTTAATCATCATGTTTATGTGTATATATAGTTGCTAGAGATACCGAAATTACCTCTGGATAATATCTATCATATCTTGGTAGTCTTGTTGTGATTTTCTCATCGAGTCATAGATTATCAAGTGACTTTTCACCAGATCGATGTCCATCAATATCCAGTAATTGCTGCATGTGTTTATAGGATATAACACATAACACTCATTAATTAACTAGAATCAACATATGAGCCATTAAGGATGATCGACATTATTAACACTCACTTGAAGTTGTAGGGAAAGAGTATATCCTTCTTGTGGCGTTGGTTCACTAAGAAGTTCATGAGGTTACTCTCTGACTCAGACTTCCAATTAGTCTTTGGAGTAACTGGGTCTTTGAATACTATATGGGGATCAACAAAACCAATTTCATTGCAGCCTTCCTTTCTAAGCTCTGTCATTGTAAATCTGCATATATATAGTACTTGTTAGGATAATTTATATGCATATACACACATATGATGAGTTTAATAATAGATCAAAATAATTATTACTTACAGGCAATAGCAGCTAATGATAACTTTGTCCAGAGAGGTCAGGTGGCATAGTTGATGAAATTATGCAAAGTCAACATACATAACATCATCGCCACAGAACCAATGTTCGTCTCTAATTCTCACACCAACGCAGAAGTCTCCACCGATAGACGTCTGCATGTACCACTTGTTTAGTAGGTACATTTGTGTCCCCAGATCACATAAGGCTTGAAGGTTGTATAGACTCCGGCCTAGTACAAATTTTTTCTTCCAAATATCAACCTCCGCCGCACTCTCAATGTTTCCATCACCAAACATCTGGTAAAGGTCGAGACCAGTCTCATCAATAAATTCACCAAGGTGATCCAAATCGACATCCGGAGGTATGTTTGCCTGATGCATTAATCCTAAATTCGAACCATATTCATTACCAACAACTAGCGGGGGGACTGATTGGTGCGATTGTTGTCCGAGTTGTGCAACTCCTTTCCCTGCCCGCTTCTTTTTCTGTGCCGCCTCAATTGACTCGGTGAGAGTGCGGTCATAGTCCGTTAACGTTGATTTGGACGGCTTACGAGATTCCCGCTGCTGTTGCTGGTAAGAAGCCACCTTTTTTCTTAGAATATCTAGAGCTACGAAGAAGTACGGTTTCTCCAGGTTTCTCCTTGCTTCTTGATTCTTTTTAAGTTTGTCATAGAATCTGGACATATCTTTTTTATATGCATCAGTTACTTTTTCCTTCTCTTTAGATATTATTTTGGGAATAGCCCTTGGTTTCACGGTGGCTTTCTTTGCCAGCGGGGACTGGTTCTTCGTTTGCGGGGCTAGCCTCTTGCTAGTACTTGGCTTCTTGGTAGGCGGGGGCGGGGGAGGCGTTGGAGACCTCCTTGGAGGTGGTGGCAACGGCGTTGGAGACCTCCTTGGAGGTGGCGGCTGTGGCGTTGGAGACCTCCTTGGAGATGGTGTGGATGCAGCTTCGCCTTCCAACACATTGTCATCGTACAGAGCACTATGATGATCTGGCAATTGAACAATTAGATTTAGGTTGGGGAGGATCTGCTACAAAAAAAGAATGGCATATTATTATGAGCAGATTGTTAATTATTTAAGCCAATATAAATTAATGATATAGTGTTTTCATCCGCACCTATGGTGAGGTAGTTCAAGAGGAGGTGGAGGCGACATCCCAGGAATGATGATGTAGCGCTTGCGCCATAGAATGAATGTCTTCTCTGCTTCTCCTAGAGTCTTCTCGCCATCACCTCCAAGAAATGTCAAGAGGCAAATCACTAAAACCTTTTTCAGCTTTATCTACCGAGATGGTAGCATATCCTTCTTGGATTATATTCCCATGAATCCTTGGTGTCTTGGTTCGGTCGATAGGATTAATAAGACCGATAGCCACCTTGATTATGGAATTCCCCTTCGGAATGTGTAGCTCACACGATGTACAAGGTTCAATGACGTCATCCACAGGGAAGCATAGTCCTGTGTCCCCTTGATTTGGTATCTTTGTGGAAGCGCAACTGCTTTTCAACTAAACAGATTGGCTAATGTTGATTCCTGGCTCTGATGTCTGCTTGCTTGCACTCAATGCTATTTGCACTTGCCTTCTAATTTCCTCCTGCATTCTTGCTTCAAGGTTTTTTTCCCGCTCCTGTGCTTCACGCACCGCTTCCTCCAACCTCTAGAGCTGCTGTGCCTCTTCTTCCTTCTTTCTCTGACGGCTTCTGTAGGAAGGTCTATCCTAAGGGAATCCATGCTCCCATGAGACACTTCCTAGCCTCTAGTTCGGCCACCGTGTTCAATAGTCCCGATGGCGTATGTCAGTTCATCCTTCTCTCTGTTGGGCCTGAACGCACCACTAGAGTAGCTCTCTGAGCATAAAACAATCTTTCTACTGCTTCTTGCAGTCTTGCGCCATAAACGCACTTCCCTGTCTCTTGGTCCAGTGTTCCCCCATGAGCGAAAAACCAATTCTTTGCACGCTCTCCCCACTCGAGTGATTCTGGTGTAATACCCTTGGCAAGAAGGTCTGCTTCCATTTTGTTCCACTTCTTAATGGCAGTCGGGTAGCCGCCTGATCCCAAGTTATGGTGGTATGTCTTCTGTTGGGCATTACATTGGTTCTTTATCACCCGACTCACACCCTCTTCCGACGTCTTGTACTGTACAAACTCATCCCAATAGGGCCTCTGCTTTGAGATCAGGCCTGGGACAGTAAAATCTGGTGCTATGTTCTTCTTGACATACGTCGTGTATAGGTGTTTCTTCCAAGTCTAAAACTAGGTGGCCATCTTCTTCATTGCCCAATCCCTAACTCGCTCCTTCAATTCATCACCATCTATTATATAATCATAACCATCTGTTTGGAGCGTGAAATGTTCCAAGACATCATTCCAAATTAATGTCTTGTTATGATCGGAGACAAAACTGATATGAGGAGCATTGGTCTTCTTCTTCCATTCGCGGGTACTGATCGGGAGCCGGTCCCATACAAGGTAACCATAGTGGTGCACAAATTTTGTTTTATTTGCCCCCCCCCCCGGTTCGCCTGTATCCACATTAAACTTCGAGATGATGAAGCGGCCCTCCAATGGCTTTTTGGGACCTCGAACATTTTTACTCTTCGTTGTAGTTGTTGATGTCGATCCAGAGGGCAACAAAACATAAACATTATTTTTAATGTCATGAGCACACATAAGACATATGATAATATATATAGCTAATAATAAAAAATATATACTTGGCCAATATGTTGTTGCTCATTTTGTTCAAGAGCTAAGTACTGACTCCCATCATCTGCATCCTCTTGCATGTTATTTTTAGCATCATCATCGCCGGCAACTTGATTGCCAGTGTTGATCAAATTCATCATCAACTCCTCCTCATCCATGTTTCTTGGGTCGGCCATCTAGCTTCAAAAAACAAAACCAATATATAGTACGTCAAATCTTTGCTTACATGCGTAAAATCTACGAACAATATGCATTATTAAATCTTGCCCCTCGGTCACGGACGCAATTCGCCACACTAGGGCGAACTGCATCGGTACTAGGGCGAATTAGGGCTATACATAAACGGCCGAGGGCGAATTGCATCGGTGACTAGGGCGAACCACATCGGTGACATCAACAACGTGGTTTGCCCTAGTCACCGACGCAATTCGCCCTGGTGTGATTGTTTAGCGTTAACGATAACGATAATACGAATGTTGATCGACTAGGCCGCGAGAGAGGGCGGTGTGACAAGAGTGGTGGTGCTCCACTCCACCGTATATATGTTTGTACACATGGGTGAACGAGGGCGGCGGTGCTCCGCCGTATACATAGAAACGCATGGGCGAACGAGGGCGGCGGTGCTCCACGACGTATATATACATGCATATGAATATAAATGACGTATATATACATGTCGGCGTGGTGGCTGGTATGCTGACGACGACAATGTGAGGCGGGCCGACGTGCTGATGATGACGACGTGAGGCAGGCCGGGGCGGTGTCGGTGCATGATGTTGTGATACTATGTACCATGTGAACCATGTAGTCATTCATCATATATCTTAAACTAAACATAGTCACTTTATTAACTACAATATATCTTATGCCGACACGTAATACGAATGTTGATCGACTAGGCCACGAGAGAGGGTGGTGTGACGAGAGTGGCGGTGCTCCACTCCGCCGTATATATGTTTGTACACATGGGTGAACGAGGGCGGCGGTGCTCCGCTGTATACATAGAAACGCATAGGCGAACAAGGGCGGCGGTGCTCCGCGACATATATATACATGCATATGAATACAAATGATGTATATATACGTGTCGGCGCGGTGGCCGGTGTGCTGATGACGACGACGTGAGGCAGGTCGGTGTGCTGACGACGACGACGTGAGGCGGGCCGGGGCGGTGTCGTCGATGCGTGATGTCATGATGTTGCAAGTTTCAGCTAGCTAAGTTACGTCTACCACTGCTTCGAACAAGACCTCGACATCCACCAGGGCTGCGCCACACTACCGGAACGCATTGTCCACGATGGCCGAGCCTTAGAGCTCCGCCGGAAGGCATCGCGAGATTCGCCACCGTGTGACTTCTGGAGACAACAAGGGCCACTAGAGTAGGTTCTGGGCGTATAGGTACCACAGCCACTTGGACGGCAAGGCTGTTGACTTGCACGTGGCATGCTTCAAGGAAATGATTCGCCATAGCCATGGCATGCCGTTGCCCCAAGACGCCACCGTTATGATTGTTGAAGACAACCATGGCATGTCGTTGCCCCAAGACGACGGCAGCAGCTGATGGCTCCTCCACTATGGACGACAAGCAGCAAAAGACCCCAACCATGCACGGGCCCTCACTGACGCCGTTTCACCATGCACGACGAAAGCCGAGAGAACTCTCACCTCGGGCGGGCGTGGTGGAGGGCCACGGGCGCGCGTGGTGGAGGGCCGCACGAGGTTGTCGGCGGTGGAGGGCCGCACGAGGTGAGGCGCGGGCTCCGGTGTCACGGGGGTGGGCTTATGCGTAGGGGAAGACGAATCGGCGGCGGCGTGAGGAAGAAGAGAAAGGGCGGTGGTGTTCGACGAGGAAGAAGAGGAGGGGATCGATCTGCGCCTGGCACTGGCGGTTATATACCAGGGAGATTTACTCCCGGTGCCAGCCACCAGCCAAGAGTAAAGGTCCTTTACTCCCGGTGCGTGTTACCAACCAGGAGTAAAGGTATACCTTTACTCCCCTTTACTCCCGGTTGGTAACACCCACCCGGGAGTAAAGATGGGCTGCAGTTTCATTTTCCGCCTGTTTTGAGCAAATTTTTTTAATAGAAATATGGATTTTCTTGTTAAATACATAGTAAATTAAATAAAAGGCAAAAAATTATTTTGTTAAAAATATGGATTTTCTTTTTCTTTATTGCACATAGGAAAAATCTATAACCTAACTTTTTTATTTTTTGTTATAATTATAAAACAAAATGTAACTAATATTTATTATTTCATTAATGCAAAAATGTAGTGTTTAATTAAAATTATTAAAACTATTGGTTTTGGACAGGAAATTTGTTTTCACGTCATTTTAACGTTAATATTTTAATTTTTCATCACTCAATATCCTAATTTAACTTTTCGAGAGAGAAATCCCACCAAATCAAACATTGATTTAATTTGAAACACGACATAATAAACATCTGAATTCACAATTATTACATAATATCTCAAACACACACTACATTAAATCACTATATCATCAAGTGGGCACAACAGTGAACTTCTTCTTTATGTATGTCCCTTGGTTATGATCGCATCGTAACCATGGAGTGTCCTCATCATTTACCAAGATGCTAGGGTCTTTGTTCACTTTGAAGGGCGGCATTCGGTCATACTTTTCATAATCTTCTGACATGTCCGACTTGTCCTCAATTCCCATGATGACTCTTTTCCCTAAAAGAACTATGTGGCGCTTTGGCTCTTTGGTTGAGTCATTATTGTTTTTTCCTCTTTTTGGTTTGGTAGACATATCATTGACATAGAACACCTGATTCACATCCTTGACAAGGATGAATGGTTCGTCTTTGTACCCAATATTACTAAGGTCTACTGTTGTCATTCCATACTCATTGTCTACTGTTACCCTGCCTCTAGTCACCTTGACCCATTGGCACTTGAACAATGGGATCTTCAAAGTAGGTGCATATTCTAGTTCCCATATTTCATTTATGCGGCCATAATATGTCTGCTTATTCCCATTTGGGTCTGTGGCATCTATGCGGACACCACTGTTTTGGTTGGTACTCCTTTTATCTTGGGCTACTGTGTAGAATATGTTCTCATTTATCTCATACCCTTTGTATGTTACGATATGCCATGATGGTTGCATAGCTAATAAATACAGTTGCTCATGGATGCTCTCATCACCTTGACATTTTTTTCGCAACCAACCACCGAAAGTTTCCATGTGCTTACGCGTAATCCAAGCTTCAGTCTTCCTTGGAAACTCAGATCGTAAGAGATCCTTGTGTGTCTCAATATACGGATCTACCAAAGAGGAGTTTTGTAGAACTGTGTAGTGCGCTTTATTGAAATAATCATCCTCCGTACCAATATATGTTTTCCTCCCTAGTGTCCCCTTTCCGCTTAGTCTCCCCTCATGTCTTGATTTAGGAACACCAATCGAGTCAAGGTCGGGAATAAAGTCAACACAGAACTCAATGACCTCTTCTGTTCCATAGCCCTTGGCGATGCTTCCTTCTGGGCGAGCACGGTTGTGAACATATTTCTTCAAGACTCCCATGAATCTCTCTAAGGGGAACATGTTGTGTAGGAACACAGGACCGAGAATGAAAATCTCCTTGACTAGGTGAACTAGGAGGTGTGTCATGATATCAAAGAAGGAAGGAGGGAACACCAACTCAAAGCTGATGAGACATTGAACCACATCATTTTGTAGTTTAGCTAGATCAGTTGGATCAATTGCCTTCTGAGAAATTGCATTGAGGAATGCACATAGCTTCACGGTGGCTAGACGTACATTTGGAGGTAGAATTCCTCTTAATGCAACTGGAAGTAATTGCGTCATGAGAATGTGACAGTCATGGGACTTTAAGTTACAGAATTTCTTCTCTGGCACATTTATAATACCTTGTATATTTGAGGAGAATCCAGATGGTACCTTGATGTTGTTTAAGCATTCAAACATGATTTCCTTCTCCTCTTTGCTTAGAGTGTAGCTGGCAGGATGTAAGTAATGGTGTCCATCATCTATCTTCTCTAGATGCAGGTTGTCTCTTTCTCTCAAACAACGTAGGTCCTGTCGTGCTTCAAATGTGTCCTTAGGCTTTCCATACACACCCATGAAGCCTAGCAGGTTCACACAAAGATTCTTCGTCAGGTGCATCACGTCAATCGAGCTACGAACCTCTAGGACTTGCCAATAGGGTAGGTCCCAAAATATGGACTTCTTCTTCCACATGGGTGCATGACCGTTAGTGTCGTTCGGAATAGGTTGGCTGCCATGTCCTTTTCCAAAGATGACTTTCACATCATTGACCATATCGAGTACATCCTCACCGGTTCGGTTGCGAGGCTTGGTCAGGTGGTCTGCCTTCCCTTTAAAATGCTTGCCTTTCTTTCTTACGGGGTGATTTGTAGGAAGAAATCGATGATGGCCAAGGTACACGACCTTTCGACATTTTTTCAAGAATACACCTCTAATATCACCGAAGCAGTGTGTGCATGCATTATATCCCTTGTTTGACTATCCTGAAAGATTACTTAGAGTAGGCCAATCATTGATTATTACGAACAACAATGCTCGCAGATCAAAGTGTTCCTGTTTATACTCATCCCACACACATACACCTTCTTTATTCCACAAAATGAGAAGTTCGTCAATAAGTGGTCTCAGGTACACATCGATGTCATTGCCAGGTTGCTTCGGGCCTTGGATGAGCACAGGCATCATAATGAACTTCCGCTTCATGCATAACCAAGGAGGAAGGTTATAGATACTTAGAGTAACAGGCCAAGTACTATGACTACTGTTCTGCTCTCCAAAAGGATTGATACCATCTGTACTTAAAGCAAACCTTAAGTTTCTTGCATCATCTGCAAACTCCGAGAATTCTCTGTCGATTGCTCTCCACTATGACCCATCAGCAGGGTGTCTCAACATATTGTCTACCTTACGGTCTTCTTTGTGCCATCGTAATAATTTTTCATGTTCTTTGTTTCTGAACAGACGTTTCAAGCGTGGTATTATAGGAGCATACCACATAACCTTGGCAGGGATTTTCTTCCGCGGACGTTCGCCCTCAACATCACCAGGGTCATCTCGCCTGATCTTATACCGTGATGCATGGCATACCGGGCATGCATCCAATTTCTTGTACTCTTTGCCACAGTACAGGATTGAGTCATTAGGACATGCATGTATCTTCTCGATTTCTAGCCCCATAGGACAGACAACTTGTTTTGCTTCGTAGGTAGTGGCGGGCAATTCATTGTCCTTCGGAAGCATCTTCTTTTGGATTTTTAGTAACTCTCCAAATCCCTTGTCAGATACACCATTCTTTGCCTTCCATTGCAGCAATTCTAGTGTAGTTCCCAACTTTTTCTGCCCTGCATCACAAGTTGGGTACAACAATTTCTTGTGATCTTCTAGCATCCGCTCGAACTTGATCTTCTCCTTTTCACTTTCACATTCTCTTTGTGCATCACGAATGACCTGACAAAGATCATCAGCAGGCTCATCTTCTGTGGCTACCTCTTCTTCAGCTTCTCCCATTGCAGTATCATTGAAGCACGCACCATCGGGAATAATATCATTGTCGTCCTATTGTTCTTCTTCACCTTCTTCCATTACAACGCCGGTTTCTCCATGCTTCGTCCAACAAATATAGTTTGGCATGAAACCCGACTTGAACAAGTGTGAATGAAGAGTCCTTGAGCAAGGATATTCCACTGTATTCTTACATATGGCACATGGGCAGCACATGAAACCATCGCGTTTGTTTGCCTCGGCCGCACGTAACAAAGAATGCACGCCGTCAATGAACTCTTGGGAGCGGCGATCAGCATTGTACATCCAATGCCGTCTCATCTGCATTACATGACATAAATACCATATTAAAACCTAGATCATAATTAATTATTTATACAACATGTGTGCCACCACAAAAGGTACAAATTTATGAAAGCATCACTACAATATAGACAATCTCAACTACCACTAAAAGAACTAAAGCTAAAATACATTTCAGGAGCATAAGGATTTCGCGACCAATGTCAACTAAAATAGATAGATCCCCCGATTGTGCAACATCTTTGGGCTTCTTCGGCTGGATCACTGCCTCATTAGCCGCCGTATCTGCCTGTTGTGCAAGATATTTTTGCACGAGTTCAACATACTCTTTCTCCTAGTAGAAGCCTGAACATCGTCCACTGCCATCCCACTGAAATTAAAACAAAAAATTAGAACTTTAGTCACAACCATCATGAAAATAGGTATAAACTAACCATAATCATTAAATACGATAAAATAACTCACATTGCGATCCGGACACTTGTAGAAGATACAATCCTTGTTGGGACTCTCATTCTTCACTCGGTACTCCATCACAATCTTCGTCTCATCATGACACTTGCCGCATGGAATGAGAGGGAGGCCCGGCCTAAGTCGCTTTGGAAACCCATGAGAGGTCGAGGACTCGGAAGCAGTTGCCATCTACTCTCTATACTCATTTTTAATACACTATAAATTTCTCATTTTATAAACAAATAAAATTAAGAAACTATAAAATTATCTATATCTCTAAACAATGATATTTTTAATGGTCATTGTGTTCTCGTCTTTTACTGCGGCAGGTAAGTAATTCACATGATATTTCCGCAAATTAACAGAAGAATGGGAGTGTACACACATAACAATCGATTATTGTTTATATTTATATATATACTATGTTTGGGTACGGTGATTGACAGACTACTGCGATGATATCGGGACGTGTGAATAAATAACCATCCGTACTAGTTGACCTTGCTTACATGATCATCTCAGCGAGCATTTCTCCACCGGACGGCACCGTACTTGGCCACGGAAGAGCTCTGATTCTACGAGAAAGGGAACACGGTCTTCCACGACCGTTGCCGCTCTCCCTTGCAGAATCAAAGCTCCTCCTTGACGTCTATTACCGCTCGGCAGAGAACATGCTCGCTGAAATGAACACGGTCCGCTAGTTCAACTAGCTACTTTAACCTTCCTTCATGTAAATATGCAAGCTTGAAGTGATTTTGAGCTCAAATTGCTTAAAAATGAAAAAAACCACAATAAAGAACCATATATATATAGTGAACAAAATGGGATAAGACAATGATGAAACATGAGAGTATGAAGTTGGTAACCTTTAGAACCGAAGAATCGACGAAGGAATCGGAGAAATCGATGGAGGAATCGAAGAATGGATGGAGAAAGAGCAAGAACACTGCTTAAATTTGAATTTAAGCTCTCAGGCGGGCTCGGGGAGAAAGAAGACGGCCAGCAGGATTTATAGCTCAAAAACATGTTTTAATAAATAACCATCCGTACTAGTTGACCTTGCTTACGTGATCATCTCGGCGAGCATTTCTCCACCGGACGGCACCGTACTTGGTCAAGGAAGAGCTCCGATTCTACGAGGAAGGGAACACGGTCTTCCATGACCATTGCCGCTCTCACTCGTAGAATCAAAGCTCCTCCTTAATGTCCGTTACCGCTTGGCAGAGAACATGCTCGCCGAGCTGAACACGGTCCGCAAGTTCAACTAGTACGCATTTTCTATAATTTTCTAACTATTTTCTAAGTTTTTCATTTCGTAAAAAGTTAAAATAAAATGTTTAGTCACGGAGTCCATAGAAATGACCATATTTTGACCTAGCAACGCATTGTCAATTGTCATTGCGTTGCACTGCACCCCGGACCGGACTCCGGACAATAAAATACTATGGTCGATCGATGCCGTTCTTTGTCGTACAGTCGCACGGCGACGGCCGACGGACCCGTTCAACTACCAAATCTGTCAGGCCCGGCTGTTCGGGCGTATCGTCAAAAGAGAACGGATTTGCTTTCTATTGCACGGCCTTGCATTGCATCTATCATACCAGTCGGAGGCACTAGTCCCTATACTCATTTTTTAATACACTATAAATTTCTCATTTTATAAACAAATAAAATTAAAAAACTCTAAAATTCTTTATATCTTTAAACAATGAAGTGTGCTATGCATGCTACAAATGAACGGTGAATACTAGTTTTTAATAGCTACTTTAACCTTCCTTCTTGTAAATATGCAAGCTTGAAATGGTTTTGAGTTCAAATTGCTTACAAATGAAAAAAACTACAATAAAGAACCATATATATATAGTGAACAAAATGAGATAAGACAATGGTGAAAAATGAGAGTATGAGATTGGTAACCTTTATAACTGAAGAATCGACGGATGAATCGAAGAAATCGACGGAGGAATCGAAGAATGGATGGAGGAACAATGAAGGGAGGAAGCAAGAACACTAGTGCAGTGAGCTTCAAAATGTGCTGAGCTCAGGCTCGGGGAAGAAGAAGGAGACGGCCGATATATAAAGGGGGGACCTTTAGTCCCGGTTGGTGGCTCCAACCAGGACTAAAGGTCCCTCCCAACAGCTCCTACGCCAGACAGAGGTGGCAGAGACCTTTAGTCCCGGTTGGAGCCACCAACTGAGAGTAAAAGTCTACCTTTAGTCTCGGTTGGTGACTCCAACTGGGACTAAAGGTTCCTGCCACCTCTGTCTGGCGCAGTAGCCGTTGGGAGGGACCTTTAGTCCCGGTTGGAGCCACCAACCGGGACTAAAGGTATCTCTAGTCCTGGACGCAAAAAATACCGGGACTAGAGCCCATTTTGATCAAGGATCAAAGGTCTGTTCTCTACTAGTGTTATTAGTATATTTTACCAACACATAAATAAGTGTTGCAATAGTTGCGTTGGTCTAGACCGTACCAACGTATATATGGACTTTTAATAACGCATATTTGCGTTGCAAAAGGTGTCATGTTGCAGTGCATGCATGATTAGTGAGTGGTACGTTGGTTTAACTAAAAGACGTTTGGCGATAACGCTCTGAGCTGTCTAGTCAGTCGATCTGGAGCGTTGGTAACAACACAGTGCTACCAGTAAGATGTCTCCGCTTTTGCCATTATTGAGACAGAGAAGCAACGTGACTCTAGGTGATTATTGTATTGTTCAGAAAACTTGCGGAACCCGTGGAGACTACATATATGAATATATGATAGGCATCTTATCTTAGAGCATATCCGGGTGTCTTTGTAAATGTACTTTCTAAATCATCGTTTGTAGAGTTATTAAAGTAAATCATTTTCTATACTTTTGTATCATAAGATAATTTTTATATATCTTGTGTGCACTCTACAGAGTCATTCTCATTCTTCATCTTTGTTTTAGGGGTAAAGAGATCTTTTCTAGCTAGCCAGAGAATTACATTTAGAATTCAGGAGATCAAGAACGCACGCAGGCGCTTGCCCACCATGTCGCAGTATGAGTATTCCGTCTACCTAATTAGGCTAACTCATGAGCAAAGTACAAAATAGCGGCGGTAGCGGCCACAATTGCGGCCGCAATTGCGGTAGCGGCCCCATTTCCGCTACTGCTACCAGGTTGCGCTCTGAAGTTTGTGCCGTGGAACTTTGCGGCCGCAACGGGCCGATATAGCGGGCGCAATTGCATGTAGCGGACTGCAATAACATGGGAGCAGTGACCCTAACCAGCGGCCCAGCCCACTATGAACGACTCACACCCCAACCCCAACTCAAACACTCCCACGCATCGGCTGTAGGCTCCATTCAGCGCTGCCGCCGCCACCCTTGGCCTCCAAGTTCGGCGCCACCGCCGGTGTGCTGGCCGGCCGCCGTCGAGTTGCCGTGCGCCACGCCACCACGCCACTGCAGAGGTCGCAAAAGGGAGGAACGCACTCTGCCTAAGCTCCTTCGGTCCTTTCCCATTCAGATCGACAGATCGAGCGCTCGAGTGGAACTCCGTGCGGCAGCGCCTCTAGAGCTCCGGCCAGCCGTCTGGCGTCCAACCCTTTGTGGAGTCCGCGTACTGGTAAGACCTTTTTTCAACAAAAAGTCACGCTGCATCAATGTCGTCTTACTTTCTTACTGACCTTTACAAGATTTTGCGATTTACTACAGATCACAGAACTTGCAAAATGTCGTCTGCTGCATCAACTGCACATACAAGCCAGTCAACATCAAGGAAGTGTCCAACTTGGCAGCATGCCTTACCTTTAACTGGAAAGGAAACCAAGAATCAAGTTGGATGCAAATACTACAAAAATTACTTCAACGGTGGAATAACAAGGTTTAAGTATGTGAGACATCAGTTATTTGAGTGCAATTAAATGTCTATTTATACACATTATTCATGATATATGTACATAAAATTATGTGAAATTATTAGGTGATGCTATTGGAACTTATCGTCCGCAATATCACCCACTATCTGCAATCCGCTACCTCGACGTTAATCCGCTACCAACCCGCTATCCGCTATTTTTTACTTTGCTCATGAGCCATCTTGTTGCACTCTCTCTTTACCTTCTTGACTTTACAGTCGAGAGTCGACCAGCAGCCGCAAATGCGCCTTGGCCTGCAACACCGTCCACCTGATGGATGATCTGTCCGACGTGCTGCTGGTCAAAGCCACCACCATACGAGCGTTGTCCGTTTCCAATACAGTAGGACCCGGGCACCATTGCGAAGCTAGGCAAAGCCCTTCCGCGCAGGCTTGTGCCTCGGCCTCGTCTTCTGAAGCGCAGCGGAAAAACACTCGCCACGCCGATAAGATTACCTCGCCTCTGACGTTCCTAATGATCACTCCCAAACACTCGCCACGCCGATAGGATTACCTGCCTTTCCTGTTTGCTCAACAAAGGAACCATCGACATTGACCTTGGTCCAGCCCTCTAGTGGCTCTTCCCAGCTTGCGCATTCCAGCTCATTCACGCCTGGAACTGGATCGCTTCCCAACACTTGCCTTTTCCTTTTGCATCAACCGTTGGCGCCTGTACTTGTCGGACCTGCAGCAGTGACTCGCGTGTTGGGTGCCCAAGAGGGGCCTGGCCCAATTAGTGCTGGTCCAATTAGCAGCCTATAAATACTAATTAGATTTTAACCCTAACAAGGTGTGATTCCTTTGGCCAGCCGCCGCACACTTGCTTGCTGCCGCACGAAACTTCTTCTGCCGCACCAGCCTACTGCCGCAGGGCTGCTGTTGCCTGCCGCGTAGGGCTTCTGCCCACACGCAACCTCTGGTGCGCCGCTGCAATCCTCCCTCCCGGATCAAAGGTTGATCGCAGGGATCTTCGAGTACGTACCGTGGAGTGCTAGCACGCTCCGGTTCGTCGTTCCATTCTGTACGTGTGGACTGCCGTAGAGGTGCCGCTCGGTTGTGCACTTCGTCAGATCGTACGACTACCTCCTCGATATCGATCGGATCGACTACTCGCGCTTCATCAAGACTTCCGCTGCGACACGTGACGAGCGAAGGTATAATCTATAATCATCTACTCGCAAGTGATCCTGTTTACGCGGTTATTTTATTGTGTGGTAGTGAGTAGCATACCCACGTTTCCTAACATTGGTACCAGAGCTGTGCTTGTGCTGTTTTGATCTAGATTAAATATTTTGCATGGTTGGTTGTAGATCAGATCATTTTGGCGAATAGCGTTACGCGCGAATTGAACTGTTTTACTCCGTTCTTGCTTCCTCATTATGTGACTGGCTAACTAGTCGTTTTTATGACGGCGTGCGAGCGTCGCGCGGCTGACCACGAGGTTGTGAGTTCGTGTAGCGAAACAGTCAATATGCGGCGTGAACGGCTATGTCGGCTAGAACGCCAAGCCTGTTAGCTTGCTGGCAGCATGCGAAAAATCTGTTCTATCCGTTATCGGCTGACGGGACAAGATCGTGCTTTAATTAAAAAAAGGGATGCGTTGCATCGTTCGTAGAAACGCCTAATTCGTTTTTGCATAGAATGATGTGATAGTATGGCCTCAAATTCATGTGATGATCTGTGTGTAATAATTTCGTGTGGCCTGTGTGTCACAAATTATTAAAGCCGGGTTGAGGCTGTTCATTTTCGGCCTACGTGCCACTCCTGTGATGTAATTTATAATTTTAATTTAGCTACTAGCGTGTATTAGCTGAATTAGATTATGTAATTCATCGACATGAGCGTAGCGACTCGGCGACCGTCGTACCTTGGAGAAGGAGCCCAAGATGCGACATCTTGGCGTAGGCGTGTGGACTGGCGGTCGTCGACATGTGCTGATTTTCATTGGACGAAGAAAAGGCCATACTATCACAATAATTTGATTATCACTGATGATTAATATTATGCACTGCCTGTGATGTGAATGATGAATCCCTCACGAAAAATTAAGATTTTATGCCCTTCCAACAGCTGCACCATTGGGATCTTGTTAGTAGGTGATGGGTCTGCCAAAGCAGGGTGTCATCTTCTACCTTGATCCATTGGGTGGTGTCGGACACCACAGCATAGTGTTGGTTTACTTGAGAGAGCTATCAAGTCGGACTTGGGCTTTGGGGCATAAGTGTTGGGAGCCGAGACATATGATGTCGCCCAACAAACGAGAGTTGCATTGGATGCGATTGGCAAGTGTTGCCTACCTTGTTCACTATGATGCTAGCGGTGATGTCAAAGCTCACTAGTATCACAGGGAGCGTTGGATCTTGTCCTGCTATGCAACGCCGGGGACGTTCGCACAACATAGCAGGAATTCTTTTATTAAAGGTGTTAATAAAAGAAGTGCTAGCAGTTGCGTATCTTACTATTGTAGAAAATGTCGAGTGCATCAAACTTCAATCTACGATCGATCCTAGAGAAAAGCTAAATAGAACAAACTTTGTTGATTGGAATCAGAATCTGAGAATTGTTCTCAGACAAGAGAAAAAGGAGTACGTTCTCGATACGCCTTACCCAAAAGAGCCTCAGAATGTCGCGCACACCACTAGTGCATATCGTGCTTATGTGAATCATACTGATGATGCGGTGGATGTGCAGTGTCTGATGCTTGCTTGCATGAACTCTGAGTTGCAGAAGCAATTTGAGAGCACTAACCCGTACGATATGATCGTGGGGTTACGTGGCATGTTCGAAAGCCAGGCGAGGGTCGACAGGTTTAATACCTCAAAAGCCTTGTTTAGTTGCAAGCTTGCTGAAGGTGCTCCAGTCAGCCCTCATGTGATTAAGATGATTGGGTACATTGAGAGCTTGCAGAGACTGGGTTTTCCCCTCGATGACTATCTCGCCACCGATGTGATATTGCAGTCCCTGCCTGCTAGCTTTGAACCATTCATCCTGAACTATCACATGAATGGTTTGAAGAAATCACTGACTGAGTTGCATGGGATGCTTAAGATGGCAGAGGTGAGTCTTAGGAAGACTCCTGGTCATGTGATGACAGTCCAGAAGGGTAAGAAGTGTAAGCGCCCAGCGAAGGCTAAGAAACCTGCCGAAAGTGGGACTTTCGGGCAGGCGTCCAAGTCCAAAGAAAAGAAAGCTGGTGCCTCCCCTGATGATGCTTGTTTTCACTGTGGTGTAAAGGGGCATTGGTCGAGAAATTACAAGAAGTACTTGGAAGATAAAAGGAAGAAAGGAGGTGCGACCTCCGCTCAAGGTATTAATGTTATTGAAATTAATCTTGCTACGCGTTCTAATAATGCATGGGTATTTGATACTGGTGCAATGATTCACACTTGCAAGTCGTTGCAGGGGCTAAAAATAATTAGACGCTTTGCGAGAGAAGAAGTGGATTTGCACGTCGGGGATGGAGCAAAGGTTGCTGCGTTGGCCGTCGGCACTTATCCATTGTCGTTGCCTTCTGGATTAGTGCTAGAACTCAATAATTGTTATTTTGTTCCTACATTGAATAAGAACATTATTTCCTCCTCATGTTTAGAGGATGATGGTTATGAATTCATAATAAAGAACAAGTGTTGTTCCATTTTTATGAATGGAATGTACTATGGGAGATGTCCTAATTTGAATGGGCTTTATGTTCTTGATCTGGAAGATGCAAAAATTAATAGCATTAGTACTAAGAGAACTCGCGTAGATAACTCAAATCCTACTTACTTGTGGCATTGTCGTTTAGGCCATATAGGCAAGAAACGCATAGAGAGGCTCCATAAAGATGGTCTTCTTGATTCTTTTGATTTTGAATCGATTGAGACATGCGAGTCATGCATACTTGGAAAAATGACTAAGACTCCCTTTATTGGACAAAGCGAGAGAGCAAGCGGGTTATTAGGCCTAATACATACTGATGTATGTGGTCTAAAGAACTCGGTCGCAAGAGGTGGTTTTTAGTACTTTATTACCTTTACTGATGACTTGAGTAGATATGGCTATATCTATTTGATGAGGAATAAGGCAGAATCTTTTGAAAGGTTCAAAGAATTCCAAAATGAAGTACAGAATCATACCGGCAAGACAATTAAATTCCTATGATTGGATCGTGGTGGAGAATATTTGAGCCATGAGTTTAGCGATCATCTAAAGAGTTGCAGAATTGTTCCACAACTGACTCTACCAGGAACACCACAATGGAACGGTGTGTCCAAGCGGAGGAACCAAACCTTGTTGGACATGGTGAGGTCTATGATGAGTCAGACTGATCTTCCATTGTATTTTTGGGGCTATGCACTAGAGACTGCTGCATTTACACTAAACCGTGTACCATCTAAATCTATGGAGAAGACGCCATATGAGATATGGATTGGGAAGCGTCCCAGTTTGTCGTTCTTGAAGATTTGGGGCTGCGAAGCCTATGTGAAGCATTCGACGCCCACTAAACACGAGCCCAGATCTGATAAATGTGTCTTTGTGGGGTATCCTAGGGAAACCAAAGGATACTATTTTTATAATTGTCAAGAGAACAAAGTGTTTGTTGCTTGAAACACTGTCTTTCTTGAGAAAGAGTTTCTCTCGAAACAAATTAGTGGGAGCATAGTGCAACTTGAAGAAGTTCAAGAAACACAAGAAAATGTTTCTGTTCCCATTGATGAGGTGCAACATGATGAATCAGCGATGGTCGCTGACCAACATGATAAACCTCAACCACGAAGATCAATACGGGCACGTCACACACTTGATAAGTACATGCTACTGATTACAGGGCAGAAGGACATCCTATTGTTGAACAATGAGGAGCCTAAAACATACACAGAAGCATTGATGGGACCAGAGTCTAAGAGATGGCTTGATGCCATGCGATCCGAGATGGAGTCCATGAGAGAGAATCAGGTTTAGAACCTGGTTGATCCACCTGATGGCATGAGAGCCATTGAGTGCAAATGGATTTTCAAGAAAAAGATAGACGCTGATGGAAAGGTTCACATCTATAAGGCACGACTGGTAGCGAAAGGTTTTCGTCAAATTCAAGGTGTTGACTATGATGAGACATTTTCGTCCGTTGCAATGCTGAAGTCTATTTGGATCTTTCTAGCAATTGCTGCATATTATAACTATGAGATTTGGCAAATGGACGTCAAAACAGCTTTCCTTAATGGAAACCTAATTGAGGATGTGTATATGACACAGCCTGAAGGTTTTGTCGACCAGCAAAATGCTAGAAAAGTGTGTAGACTTAGGAAGTCTATATACGGGCTAAAGCAAGCATCCCGAAGCTAGAATCTTTGTTTTGACGAGGTAGTCAAATCGTTTGGCTTCTCACAAAATAAAGAAGAGGCATGTGTTTACAAGAAGGCAAGTGGGAGCGCACTCGTATTTCTAATCTTGTATGTGGATGACATACTATTGATTGGGAATGTTATTTCGCTTATGGAGGATGTCAAGGCCTCATTGAGAAAGAGTTTCTCTATGAAGGACCTTGGAGAAGCAGCCTACATACTGGGCATAAAGATCTATAGAGATAGGTCTAAACGCTTAATTGGATTAAGCCAGAGCGTGTACCTCGACAAGGTGTTGAATAGGTTCAACATGAATGATTCCAAGAAAGGATTCATACCTATGTCACATGGTGTAACCTTGAGCAAGACTCAGTGTGCACCGTCGCCTGATGAGCAAGAAAGGATGAGTCGGGTGCCATACGCTTCGGCTATTGGCTCGATCATGTATGCCATGTTGTGCACGCGCCCAAACATTTCGTATGCTCTAAGTGTTACGAGCAGGTGCCAATCCAACCTGGGTGATGGTCACTGGGTTGTAGTAAAAAATATCCTAAAGTACTTCCGAAGAACTAAGGATATGTTCCTAATTTATGGAGGTTCGGAGGAGCTTGTTGTGAAGGGTTACAACGATGCTAGCTTCCAAACTGACCAGGATGATAGCAAATCTCAATCGGGATATGTCTTCTGCCTCAATGGTGGAGCAGTGAGCTGGAAAAGTTCCAAGCAAGAGACAGTTGTAGATTCGACAACAGAAGCCAAGTATATTGCAACTTCGGAAGCTACAAAGGAAGTTGTATGGATCAGAAAATTTATTTCTGAGTTGGGCGTGGTCCCTAGTTGCTCCAGTCCGATAGACCTCTATTGTGACAATAGTGGTGCTATCGCATAGGCAAAGGAGCCTAGGTCGCACCAAAAGTCCAAACACATACTATGGCAATATCACCTGATTCGAGAAATCATCGATCGAGGAGATGTGAAGATATGCAAGGTGCACACCGACCTGAACATTGCAGATTCATTGACTAAGCCACTCCCACAAGCAAAGCATGAGATGCATATGAAGTCAATGGGCATGAGATGCTGGCATAACTGACTAGCACTAGTGGGAGCCTTATGATGATGTATTCCATAAAGGTAGTCATAAGATGATGACATCATGTCAACGTTTGTAATCTGCATTTTTAGTGATATGTTCCATGACTTTGTCATTATATGTGATTAGCGAATACATGATTTGTTAGTGAAACTCCATGATACAACATTGACATTGTACTAAAAATGGTCCCCAACTTCCATCCGTCATGCGGGACTGTGACGTAGAGATAAGCTGGTACATGTGTTGGGTGGATGATCTTGTTTCACAGGTCATGGCAATATGGGATATTGCGCCAACAATGTAGGCACGTGTTAGGAACATGGTGCCAGATAGACCCACAACGAGACACCGCGAATACGCTGCTATCGGTGAATCTCGTAACGACACACATATTATGTCCTTAAACCTGAGATCGGTATAGAGTCCCGGATTGTGGAGCATCACATTTTGGGGTTGCTAAACGCTATTCTGTAACTAGGTAGTTATAAAAGCAGCTTTTGGATGTGGTTGAAGCAAGTCGTAGGGTGTACTGAGTCAAGAAGGAATCTACCCCTCCCGTTTCAGGGAGAGACTCCTCTGGGCCCTCTCGATGTGATGAACTAAAAGTGCATGGCCATGCCTCGACTAAAGGTTAGTTGATCAGAAAAGTTCTTCATTGAGCGAGAAATGGCTAAGAATAAGGGTAGCACTTCATTCGCCTTACACTTGGCTAGGTGTCGTGTGGCAGAAGGATATAATATTGGCGAGTGTTACCGATTATGCAAGAAATGATCTTCGTGAACCTTCAGGAGTCAGTTCGCCTTGCTAGAGGCCAATGCTAACTATTGATCGGAAATGGTTTATGAGTCATGTCCGTAGGTTGCATGAACCTACGGGGTCACACACTTAAGGGATTGGAACACATGGATACTTGCATAATTAACTCTTGTGCAAGTGGGAGACTGTAGGGTGTGATGAGGACATCACTACTTCATCGCATACAAGCCAAGGAGAGGAGGAGGTCCAGCATGGGCGTCCAATTCATCTTTTTCATGGTGGAAGCCCAGTCCAACTCAAGTTCGAGTCCGGCTCGGGCTCCAGGACCAGTCTGCCTTAAACTGGTCACCCAGGACGCATCCGGACTCCGTTTTCGACGATCCACATATGGTTGGAAAGCTAATTTGATAAGGAAGCCAATCCAAGTGGTTTCACGTCAAAAGACCTTCGGAATCGATGGGAATCATCGAAATAAGTCAGCGTCCAGAATCTGCCAGGGTGCTGCGACACCGTCTTTTGGTCTGTTGGACCGTGTATCGTGTTTGAGCCCATTAGGGGGCGCGTCCAGGAGGGTGACGCCCAAGACTATAAATAGCAGCCGTCGCTCTCCTTAGGGTTTGGGTTTTGTTTAGTTCTTGATTTCCTCGTGAAACAGACATTGTTTTGCTGCAACTGTGCCGCCAAGACTACTTGCTGTGAATCAGGGCCCCAGTTCTTGATCTTGTTCGCCTGTGGCGATTAGTCCTTTCGAATAAAGACTTGAACTCCTTATTTTCATAAGCCTCATATTTATTTGCAATTTCAGATTGCGTTCATCCTGTTCTTGCTTGTGTTCTCGATTCGCTTGTAGGAAAGCCTTCTCGGCGAGGTCAATCGCGTTCGCGTGGTTGATAACCAACGGAGCAGTGGTGTAATGGTTGCGGGGGTCCGAATCAGCCTTGGTTCGAAGCCTAGATCGTGAATGTCGAGTCTCCACCAATCGACGCTATCTTATCGTTCGGAAGATCGGGCCTAGTCTACATCAAGTGGTATCAGAGACCTTGTTGTCCATTAGATATAACTTTGTTCTCCCCTTTAGATTGTTACTATTTTTGTATTACCTATAGTCCACAAAAAGCCAAAAAAATATACATCATCACATATTCCCTATCCTATAGCCTCATTGTGTCGTGCAATTTTGTCTCCGTTTTGTGTTGTTCAGTTTGTGCCCTAGGTCAAGTTCTTGTTGCTGGTTTTATATCGTTTTTAGTCTAGTTTGTGTTTTCCCCTTTATTTTTCATCATAATCCGTGAACATATCCAAGTCTTGTTGAGTTTCCTTTGTATTCATTAAACCCTAGTCAACGCCATCTTATTTGTTACACTTGTTTTCACTGTTTCTATCAAATCCTTGTTGTCATGACCAATTTTGCGTGCATTGTTCCCGTTTTGTCCTCTAATTCGGAGTCCGTTCTTAAAATTGGTATAGTTTTCGCATACGAACTCGGATTTCGCTGTTCCATATATCAAAATCGATCAGAAAAAAATTTCAGATCCGTCCATCCCTCGCTTTGCCAGGGTCGGAGATTTTTATTTTGGTCAAAAAGTGGTCACAAGATCCTCTTTTCGTGGTCACAAGGTTTTTGTCGATTTTGAGCACGTCTTCTAAAAATTCCATAGGCCACGTCTTTCACTTGTCTAAGCTTATATTTTCTATGGTTACTTCTTTTATGCTCCTATGTGAAGAAAAAATATCAAAAAATAAAAAGAAAAAGTTGAAGAATCCCAAAAAACAACGAAAACCCAAAAATAGAGAAAAAAAAGAGGGGCAAAAGTGGAACAATATCTAGAGGAGCACATAGAGAGCGCCATTTGAGCTGTGTTTGTGTGTGCTGATTTCTTCCTTGTTCCTAATCATATTCTTGCTGTTCACATCACTTGATACATCTGGTACTTGGAACGTGAGTAGGCTAGCAACTAAGACAAGTACTTGGGATACTTATTCAGCTTTGCTATTCAGTTGCGAATTTTGCTATTCCTTGCTACTATATTGTGCCTGTCCAAGCTCCACTTTCTTCTAACCAAGTATAGGTTCACCTTGCAACTCTTACACTCAAGCTACAATGGTATCACAGTCACCGACCGATTGCACCGTCTATTGCTTTGGTAAGAACACTTGTAAGACCGTGGTAAGACGCTTGAGAGTTGAGTGCCTTATTTTTCCTTGTCCACAACCTAAGTAGTTGGTAGGGATAATACTATTTGTGTTGTCTTTTCCTTTCTACTAACCATGTCAGGAAAAGCCGGACGCAGCAGCCAAGGAAATGAGGACGCACCTACAGATTTCTATGACTGTGTTTCTAAGAATGAGCTTCGTGTCATTCTTGATGACAAGTTCAATGAGATCCTTCAACAAATCACCAATTTGACCAAGAGGATTGAAGATGTTGAACAACGACATCCTGAACCACGTCCTGAAGATGATGATGATGATCTCTCTGAGGAGGATGATGGCGACGCGTAGGCTGAAGCCGAAGCTCAACGACGTGCTGAGGATGCACGTAACCGTAATCAGTTGAACTTCAACCGACGTGGTATGGGAGGTAACAACCAAGGTAATAATGATTCTTTCTCTAAAACCAAGTTTAAGATACCTCTTTTTTCTGGTTCTGCTGATCCTGAAGCATATTTAGATTGGGAGATGGCTGTAGATAAAAAATTTAGCTCCCATCAAATACCTGAAGAATATAGAGTTAGACTTGCTACTAGTGAGTTTACTAGTTTTGCCCTTTTCTGGTGGAATGATATTTGCAATAATGCTAATGCTAATGCTCAAATACCTCAAACCTGGACTGTACTTAAACGACGAATGAAATCAAGATTTGTTCCTCCATACTATCAGCGTGATCTGCGATTAAAACTACAATGTTTAAATCAAGGTAGTAAAACTGTTGAGGAATATTATCAGGAGCTTTTAATTGGTCTAGCACGTAGTAACATACAAGATGATGAAATGGATAAGTGTTCTAGATTTTTTGGAGGTTTGCGTTGTGAAATACAGGATGTTCTTGACTATAAAAAATTGACTAGATTTTCTCAATTATATCATTATGCTATTAAAGCTGAAAGGGAAGTATAGGGACGACAACCTAGGCGATCCATGACTCCATCCATTCCTTCGCATCCAACCGAGGTGAGTAAATTTTCTAATGTGCAGATACCACCAGCGCCTGTAAAGAAGAGTTCTTCTATCACACCTTCTTCCAATGGATCTGCTACACCTTCCTCTAGCAGCTCTTCTAAAGTTGTATGCCACCGCTATAAGGGCATGTGACATATTGCTAAAGAATGCCCCAGCAAACGTGCATATATTGCTACTGATGATGGTGGGTATGCTAGTGCTAGCGATGAAGAGAATGAATTTGCACTTGCAACTGATCTTTATGTAGATAAATTTGCGGATAGTGCTGAAGATTCTGATGAGGTAATTGATAGTGTGGCATGCACTGCAGACTATAAATCAATCCTTGTTCAGCGTATTTTGAGTACACAAGTTGAGCCTGTAGACAAGCTACAACGCCATAATTTGTTTCAAATGTTCCTTATTGTCAATAATTTTCGTGTTCGTGCTATAATTGATGGAGGGAGCAGCAATAATTTGGTAAGTTCTGAGCTTGTCAAGACTCTCGGTTTATCTACACGTGCTCTTCCACATTCATACCATGTTTAGTGGTTCAACAATAGTGGTAAGGCAAAGGTAACATAATCTGCTCGTGTGCATTTTTCTATCGGGTCATACCATGATTATGCTGATTTTGATGTCGTGCCTATGCAAGCTTGTTCACTTTTGTTAGGCCGCCCTTGGCAATATCTACCCTACCCTATAATACATCAGTTAGAATAAATCTACAGCCACACAACAAATGTATGTTCCACAGTCATGACCTATGCTACATCCACACCTATAAATGCACCCAGAAAATATAACACAATCAAAACGAATGCATCAGATTATCTCTTAGTCATTCTCTCTCGTTACTCATCCAAATCCGACGACCCATGTTTAATGTGTCTGTCCTCCTTCCTTCATCTACAGTGCCGCATCTCCCACGCCCGCGCCCGGCCCCGAGGCCGGCTCACCGAAGCCAGAGTTCGATTCCTCAAATCCTTGACATGTCTTTTTTTCGTGGAAATAAAAAAAAATACCGCCCCTCTCTCTCTTTCCCGAGGCGGCGGCGGGGGCAGGGCGACGGCGCCCCGGCGAGAGCAAGCGACGGCGGCCCTCCTTCCTCACCCCCACGCGGGCGCCTCCCCCTCTCCCTCCAGCGCCTGCGCGGCCAGCCGGTGCCCGCGCCCCGGCCCCTCGCGCGCGGGGAACGGTGTCGGGGAAGGCGAAGGAGGCGGCGGCTCCGATGACCTCGACCTTGATCCACTCGAGGAAGGCCCAGATGCGCCGAGGAGGCTGTGGATCGGGCCTTCGTGGTGACTACCGCCACTCATCCGTCCTCGCCCCAGAGGCAGCCGGCCCAAAGGCGCGGCGGGACTGGAGGGGCGCCCCAGCGGTTGCTCGCTCGAGGGCGCGGTGGCAGCGGAGGTGGCACCCTTGCCGACGTCGTGGCCGGTGCTGCGGCAACGGGAGCAACCGTCATGGCTGGGGGTCCGAACCACCATCGCAGGCGTCGCCTCCTCGGCATGGAAGTTGAGGGGGGCAGCGCCGCGGCAGGATATCGGCGGCACGGTGCGGCGTTTGGCGGGCGGTAGCTGGGCGTGATGGCTTCGAACCCGCCCAGCCGCTCGACTTCGTTGCCCGCCTCCCTGACGGCGGTGACATTTTGGCCTCGAGGAGCTCAATAATCGATGCCTGGAACGAACGCTGGTGACCCATTCGTAATCTTATCTCTGCTCACATGTGGTTGCTTTGACCTGTGTTTTCATCATCATATATCATATATAAATTAAAGTAATAATAAGTTCAGTATTTTGCTTATATCATATATAAACCAAACAAGGTACTGGATTCTACAAGCAAGAGCACCAAAAAAATTGTATATAAAGATGTAGTGAAGTGGTGATGAGTGGTAAGTAATATTTCCAAACATGTACACAGCCATGAGAACTATCTCTGTTTTGCTTTTTTTCTTGCAGCAAGAGTCAGGTTACAAGTACTAACTGAGTAACCCCTACATACCTTGTATTAGATTTATTTTTGTGAATTTAAGTTAACTCGCTGTGAGGGGTATCTAACTGGCGGTTGCTGTACTATGCAGGGATGAGCTATTAGGTTTGTTTCACAAAAATAATATGTCATTTCTTAAATTAGATGTCTACAGCAGGCTATGGTGGCGTCAGTATTAGCTCTACAGAGTTGAGCAAGTCTTAGCTTCACATTGATGCAACCTACATGTTACTGGATGGAATTATGATATATTGGATCACAGCCAGTTTAGGGGCATAGGAGAAGGCATGAAGTTTTTCTCTGTACAAGCCATTAATTATGAAATATTCAAATGACCTAAACAACCTTCTCAGTTTGTGCTGCCACTTCCGGAATTATACACCCTTTCATCTAAATTTATGATGACTTTTCTAAATTTGAAGATGGAAGAACATTTTGCAGCTTCTGAAAAATTGAATATGGGAGAAGATTTTGCAGCTTCTGAAAATTTCAGTGAGCCAAGGGTGTAGTTTATCCCATTTGGACTCGGGGTTTTTTTGTGTTCGTGATTTTCACATCTAACCTACTGTAGAACCTTTTTTCAGGTTTATGAAGAACAGCCCAGAGGGTAAGGCAGTGGTGAAGCTAGAGCAGATTAGAGGGTGGTGCAATTCTTTAGTAGATGTGAAAATTTAAGCTGTACTAATGGTTAGTTTTATTCTAATAGTGGTTTTTCAAATTTTGGTGGGTGCATCTGCACCCACAACCATGAACGTGGCTACGCCACTGGGGTAAGGTGCATGTGTATAACGGTGGTGATAGCAAATGGATTGCTAATTCTGATGTGATCACCCAAGTCATTGAGTAGAAGTACCCAACTCCATCTCTGATCACCCCTCCAGAATATGCATCAGTGTAGTAAGATGTCTTGCTCATATCCATCTTACTTGGGAAGTAGCTAGGCTATGTATAAATTCCTAGGGAATTTAAAATATTTTAATGTGAAATCTTCATGTTCCAAGCGGGACCTAAGTTCAACTGGTGCTTGTTTCTGAAGAACCTTGCTATATATTTAGCCCTGTAATTTTTTTTTTGTTAAAAGCTTGAGGGCTTTTTTTTTTGTTAAAAGCTTGAGTGCTTAGTAAGATTGACATTCAACTCTGAGGCGCCTTGTGTTCAAATAGTTGTTGGTTCATAGTTCAAACGCCTGATGTATCACAATTCTAACAGCATTTTTGGTTAGAACCTTGTACTTGTAATTTTCATAGGAGATACCTCCTAAAGGAAAAAGGAAGTAATGCATTTCTCAGGTATATACAGATCATAAGTTTTAGTGGGAACCAGCTGTACAATCTGTCATGCAATTGATTTTTAACCTGCAAAATACTTGTAAATTGCAAGATTTCCATCTTCTTTATTAGGACTGTTTTTAAAGACTGCTATTTTGCTGTCAACTTTATTAGGACTGTTTTTAAAGACTGCTATTTTACTGTCAATATGCAGGCAATTCTCAGAATGTCAACATTCAGCATCACAAGGACTTTTAAACCAAACCATAGCACGGGCAATATAATATTCCTTAAATTAGATGGCTGCAGCAGGCTATGGTTTTGCTCTCTCAGGTTTCATCAATTCCTCAGTTCTAACTCTGATACAGGCACTTGGCTGTCTCTTGAAGGTGTGACTTCCCTGCAGACGCTTCAGAGCCCCAACAACTTGATCCAGCAAGATTTCTACACAAATCAAATCACAGATTTTCTCACCCTCAAAGCAGCAACTGTCTGAATGAAGATCCCCGCCTTCCATTTGCATATGCAGCATCGAGCATTTTTTTTGTAACAGATAAGGAAACACAACGGATAGTTTTGTTTTTCACTGTTGTGTAATCAGGAGATATCTTCATGTGAACATCAGTCATCCACAGATCATGAGGATGCCAAGAATCTGCTACTATTACTTATTATAGTGCCGAGTTCAAAGTATACTGGATGATTACCTGATCGTTTATTTTATCACAAGGAGCATTTTTTTCTTACTGCAATTTTTAATAAAAAATAATCCTTGTACGGAAGTATCTTTTCTCAATACACAATATCAACAACTAAAAGTTGCACGGTTTCACATCACATTGGAATTGGAACTCACTGAATTACAGGACCAATACTCCTATGACCGCAAGCACTTGGGAGTCATTGCAAGGGGGCTTGATTTGTTAGCAAACCATAAAACAAACTTTGGCCAGACTTCTCGGAGCAGCTTCCACTCCTCTCTCTGTTTGGTTGTTTTCATGTACATCCTGAAATAAAGCCATGGCGTTAGCATGGGCATTATACTAGTGATAATAATATTGTACATCATGGTAGGCAAAATAGATATACTTTTATGTTTAAAGGAAATACCATTGCTTTACTTCCTTTAACACCTGCTGAAATTGTGCAATATGAAAAGGAACTTGCTGAAAAGAAAAAGAAAGGCCTTGATAACGACTCTAGCAAACCATTAAATGAACCTTCAAGTAACATGAAAGAAGTTTTATTTGCTCTAAAGTCTATTTTTGTTGTTCATGATGAACCATGTTATGCTCTAACTTGTACATCGTCTATTTGTCCACTTGGTCCTACTCCTAGTGCTATGCCTCTTGTTGGTACTAACCTTTTACAGGAGAAGGAGGATGAATTTCCCAACAGAAAAGCCACCATGGCAGCCGCCTTTGCAAAGAATGGGGCATTAAGATGAACATCTTCTTCTAGAACCATCGTTGCTGTCATCCAATGGAGGAGACGATCTACTTCAGTTGAGGACGACTTCAATTCAAGAAAGGGAGGATGATGAGGACATCACTACTTCATCGCATACAAGCCAAGGAGAGGAGGAGGTCCAGCATGGGCGTCCAATTCATCTTTTTCATGGTGGAAGCCCAGTCCAACTCAAGTTCGAGTCTGGTTCGGGCTCCAGAACCAGTCTGCCTTAAACTGGTTACCCAGGACGCATCCGGACTCCGGTTTCGACGATCCACATATGGTTGGAAAGCTAATTTGATAAGGAAGACAATTCAAGTGGTTTCATGTCAAAAGACCTTCGAAATCAACAGGAATTGTCAAAACAAGTCAGCGTCCAGAATCTGTCAGGGTGCTGCGACACCGTCTTTTGGTCCGTTGGACCGTGTATCATGTTTGGGCCCATTAGGGGGCGCGTCCAGGGGGTGACGCCCAAGACTCTATAAATAGCAGTCGTCGCTCTCCTTAGGGTTTGGGTTTTGTTTAGTTCTTGATTTCCTCGTGAAACAGACATCGTTTTGCTGCAACTGTGCCGCAAAGGCTGCTTGCTGTGAACCAGGGCCTCAGTTCTTGATCTTGTTTGCCTATGGCGATTAGTCCTTTCGAATAAAGACTTGAACTCCTTATTTTCATAAGCCTCATATTTATTTGCAATTTCAGATTACGTTCATCCCGTTCTTGCTTGTGTTCTCGATTCGCTTGCAGGAAAGCCTTCTCGGCGAGGTCAATCGCGTTCGCGTGGTTGATAACCAACGGAGCAGTGGTGTAACGGTTGCGGGGGTCCAAATCAGTCTTGGTTCAAAGCCTAGATCGTGAACGTCGAGCCTCCACCAATCGACGCTATCTTACCTTTTGGAAGATCAGGGTGCCCAAGAGGGGCCTGGCCCAATTAGCGCTGGCCCAATTAGCAGCCTATAAATACTAATTAGATTTTAACCCTAACAAGGTGTGATTCCTTTGGCCAGCCGCCGCACACTTGCTTGCTGCCGCACCAGCCTGCTGCCGCAGGGCTGCTGTTGCCTGCCACGTAGGGCTCCTGCCCACACACAACCTCTGGTGCGCCGCTGCAATCTTCCCTCTCGGATCAATGGTTGATCGCGGGGATCTTCGAGTACGTGCCGTGGAGTGCTAGCACGCTCCGGTTCGTCGTTCCATTCCGTACATGTGGACTACCGTAGAGGTGTCGCTCGGTTGCGCACTTTGTCAGATCGTATGACTAAGTCCTCAACGTCGATCGGATCGACTACTCGCGCTTCATCAAGACTTCCACTGCGACGCGCGACGAGCGAAGGTATAATCTATGATCATCTACTCGCAAGTGATCCTGTTTACGCGGTTATTTTATTCTGTGCTAGCGAGTAGCATACCCGTGTTTCCTAACATCGCGAAAGGTCAGCAAGAAGAAAACAGGGTCAGAGATAGAAGTGTGTCCAAACGCATGTGTCATGTTGTTGTGCAGTGTCTAGGCTCGCCAGAGGAGCATCATAACTAGTTGGCCTTGCTCCTTTGTGCATGGGTCTAGTAGGACAAGGAACCAATCCAGTCCAGATCTTCTAAACAGCTCATTCTTCATCTTTAACTAGCGAGAAATCCATAATAGAGAATGTCTATATTTAGAGACCACTTAAAAAGGTTGTTAGAGGATTATTTTTACCAAAATATAAATCCCTATAAATTAAGAGGGATACAAACCATCGGTTTTGGGCTTTAGTCTCGGTTGTCTTCGGACCCGGGACTAATGCTGACCTTAATCCCGGGTCCAAGCTCTAGTGCTGCAGATGGGCGTAGAGGGGATCCTCTTTGGTCCTGGTTGGAGCATCAACCGGACTAAAAGGTCCCGCGCACCTTTAGTCTTGATTGGTGGCTCTAACGGCCATTAGATCTTAGTCGTCAATTGGAACTAAATGTTCCCGCTGTATATCCATCTTTCTTCCTCCCCAGCTCAAGCCATCCAGTCATTTGAAGCTCTTTGTTCTTGCTCTCGGGTGAAAGAGTTCATGCCATTTTTTGCTTAGACTATTTGTGAAGAGTTCATTCCTCCATCCACTCTAAAGTTCTAAAGGTTAGCAACTTCATTCTCTCATCTTTCATCGCTAGAACCTTGGGATATCTTCTAATTTATATGGAGAAACATACACCACTACTGTACAAAATATAGACGATACTAGAAGATTATTAAAGCCTTCGATGCATGGAATTCATGCATGGTACATAATGCCTTTTATACATTTTTAAAAGGGAACGGAGTATACAGAAGCCACGTACACGTTATCATTATAAATTAATTAAAATGATCTAACAAAACCATATCAATTTGAACAAATATCTGATCTATTGATTCGCTCCCATGATTCGCTCGTGGTAGGGACGGTGGTATAGCTAAAAGATGTTGGGCGATAACGCTGAGTTAGTTGTGTGGAGCACTGAAGTAACAATACTACCTGTAAGTTGTCTCCGGTTTTGCATGGAGACAGAAACAACGTCATTGTAGCTGACTGTTTGTTGTATTTGTTTAAAGACTTGCAGAACCCGTGAAGACGACCTATCAAGCCATCTTAGATCTTTGCGATCCCAAAGAAACCTCTATGTTGACAATAATGGGAGGCGCTAGAAAAAGATAAATTTCATATATTTTCATACAAAATGTATATACATATTAACCACCATTTATAATAGATATATAGTAGCCATCTCTACACCTAAAAAGACTAAACGCTATCTAGTGATAGCAAATCTCGAAACTGCTCACGCGTCCTACCCAGTTCCGATACGAAGACCAGATCCATGTGTCGTGTCCGATAAGAAGTCCTCGGAGCTCATGTCCGTGTCCAGTGTCGATCCCGGTGCACGAGCATTAGCCTAGTTGTTGAAAAAAAAGTTACCCACCTCTTTCATTATGCAAAACAAAATAATATAACCCCTAAATTCTAATGTAAATTACCTACTCATGCCACTATGATAGTTATTCTAAGTAACTCCTTAAATTTGCATATAAATTATGTGCCAGTATTACAAATAAAATAAAATCCATTAAGTCGACATTTAGATTATGAATATATGTTATTATGAAAACAGATTAAATAACCATAGGTTATGTTTTTCTATATTTCTAAATTACCTACCTCTATCATGTAAATATATAAAAAACTAAATTAAAGCAAATACATCTGTCGTGATCAAGTATAAATGTATGAGAGATAATTATATATTTCTATCAACATTCATTAAAAAATATTATGTTTTCAGCATTTCTATTAATATTGACATAAAAAGCTAATGTAAAGAAAACATGTATGCATGATGTTCCATTGTACAGATCAAGTATTTATTTTTGAGATAGACATTCAAGTATAAATGTAGCATGAGCCATAAATATAAATTTAAATGTTTCAGCCATCATGACAAGGGGCTTTTTTTGCGTTGTTTATGCCCCTAGCTACTTTGAAGGTCAGTGGTGGTTTCACCTTTATTTTTTAACTTTGTAATTTTACCATTGCATTTTTAAATTGGAAAATAAGATTTCCATATTCAATTGAGAGCACCTAACCGTGTTAATTCAACTATAAAAAGCCAAGCTTACCCATGCAGATTTGCCCCTATTTTTCTTTGAGAAATTTGCGTTTTAACCACTATATATTTAGACACTAAGTATTTGGACGACATTGTGGTGCATTTCAAAAGATATTCTCTCACTTTCCTTAGTATTTTTCTATTATTTAAATTTAATTTAATCAAAACTGTAACTAAGAGTGTGTAAATAAGAGACAAACCTTGACATCAATTTCAAAAGATAAGGGTAAAATCACAAAGTTAGAAAAGTGAGCCTACTAAATCACAGTTGGAGACTTGCAGTTCACGGTAGAGGCAAGAACACTAATGTCCCTCGTTAGGATAAGAGGGCAAAGATATAATATAGGAAACATTACACGTGCCAAGCACAGCAAATCACTCAAATAAGATATCAAGGACGACGCCGGAACTATATAAAGGGAAGGCACCAGCGTGGAACTGCCATGTCCAACCTGGTTTTCCTTCCTTCTCCTTGAAGCGAAAACCATCGAGCTTGGGCTCCGCCGGCTGTGTTTGTTGAGCTTCTGCAGAGATCGATGGGTGCCGCGCCGGGAGAAGGAGGTGTCCCTGCCCGGGACATGTTGGACGCCCTGGAAGACGTGCGCTCCATCCTGCTGAAACCGTCGGAGCGCCTCGACGACAAGCGCTTCACGAGGATCGCCGGCGCCGACTTCGACGACGCGAGCCTCGGCCTCGCGGGGCTGCTGGCCACGCTCGCGTCCACGGGGTTCCAGGCCTCTAACCTCGGCGACGCCATCGACGTCGTCAACCAGATGGTACGTACGCACGTCACCCGCTTTATTTGCATGCCAAACTCGCTCGCACGGACGAGAATCCCACAAAAAAACTCTTCAGTACCTCACCGTCACGAAGCAAAACCGTCCTTTCGTTGCTTCCTCTGCTACAGGAAGGCACATCTCCTTCGTCTCAGCATTGACGGCTTAAAAAAAAGTGTAACAGGATACAGAATTGACCAAAACGTAATGAAACTATGATAGCAACAGTTTGACCACCTTATATATATTGGAAAAATATTCAGTACAAACTACCCTTACGGTGGAAATGTGGAAACGCCTTAAAACACACCCATATATGTACTTTGTGACAAAAGTTGACTTGAAAACTCGTTTTGTAAAAAATCATAAAAAATTAACAAGTTAAAAATTTACTAGAACTACGAGCACATCTGTGGTACAGAAGCACTCTTGTATACTGCTTTGCTTCAAAGCCAGACCTACTGACAAGATACATAGACGTTCTGAAGTTTTGACCTAAATGAAACAGCTAGCGGACCGAAATGGCTCTGAATGTCTGATGTTTTCTTTAGGCCTCATATGGAATGCAAAAATAAATTTCTTAAAAATTAGTTCGATTTCACGGTAAAAATACAGGAACAGGAAAAAAAATTCTTGCGGTCCAAATGATGCCTTGATGATTGGACTATATAGTAGAGAGCAACATATATATAGTGTATATCTATCTGGCGCTAATTTGCTCTTTTTTCAGCCTGCTGAGTGGATACTCTCCTTTTCAAGGTTCTTAACTATTTTATCATGCTCACCCTTTATCCTTTGCTTGGCTGGAACAAGTTGGACTGGAGGTTATCCCACGAGAAGCCAAGCGCTGATTGTGCTGAAGCTGAACTTGATCCTGCATATAGACAGCCTGTTCGGCTGGGCTGAAACGATCGTATACGATCGTGGATTATTACTGCTGGCTGGTTTAGTGTGAGAGAAAAATACTGTTCTGGCTGAAAATTTACGATCGTTTACGACCAAGCAAACAGGCTGAGTCTAATCCGTCAAGTGCAAGATCTTTCTGGCCTTCACTTCTAACCTTGTGTCTTCTGGTGTTCGGGAGATTATCCGATTTCTTGCTCAGCATGGCATGGTGAATTCTCCAACTTACTGTATCGAAATTAAATTAGAAACAAGTTTAACTATCGCCCCTTTTGTGAATCAGTTTCCAGAGTATGCCTAGATAGTACTGTGCTGAGATTGTCAGGTCATCAGATGCATCTATGTCTAGTTTCTTAATCCGTACATTTATTTCCTCCCACAAAATGTTTCTCTTCAGGTGGATGTTATCGTTACAACTGCTGGGGGTATAGAGGAGGATCTCATCAAATGCCTTGCGCCAACTTACAAAGGTGATTTCTCTTTACCTGGAGCGCTGCTGCGGTCCAAAGGACTTAACCGGATAGGAAACCTGTTGGTGCCCAATGATAACTACTGCAAGTTTGAGAACTGGATCATGCCAATCCTTGACAAGATGCTGCTGGAACAATCCACCGAAGTAAGGAAACATTCCTTGACAAATGCAGCTTGAATATCACACACTGATGCATCCTGTTCTTCAAGAGACATGAGTATCCAAACAAGTTTTCATGACCTCCATGATTTCTTTCTTGTCTACAGAATGTTTGGACACCATCAAAGGTGATTGCTCGTCTTGGCAAAGAAATAAATGATGAAAGCTCCTACCTTTACTGGGCATACAAGGTAATTAACAAACTAAACTAGTATTGGATTCAAACTTTTGTACTCTTATTACAAAGCAGCAAACACATGGGAACATCTCAAAGACTGAATCCACACATAACTGACTCATCAAAACATGAGCAGAACAACATCCCTGTGTTCTGCCCAGCATTGACTGACGGATCAATTGGAGACATGCTATTTTGTCACTTGGTCCACAATCCTGGTCTTATTGTTGACATTGTACAAGGTACGTTCCACTTGACTTGATTTCTATGCTTCTTCCTTTTCCATTTTTTTTCTTTTTCCATATAGATCATGTTTGAAATCTTCATAGATGTACGGCTTCATAGATCATGTTTGAAACCATCCACGCAAGACAGGGATTATAATTCTTGGTGGAGGCCTTCCAAAGCATCACATATGCAATGCCAATATGTTGCACAACAGTGAAGATTATGCAGTGTATGTCAACACTGCTCAGGAGTTTGATGGTAGTGATTCTGGGGCACGGCCTGACGAAGCGGTTTCATGGGGAAAGATCAAGAGCTCTGCAAAAACTGTAAAGGTATGTACATATATCCTTCAGCATGGTAACTTTTTCCTCTTATTACACACATCTTGTTGAACTTTCTTTTTGGCAATGTTCATGATCTGTAATGGGATCTGTTGATTCGTGTGTCAAAAGAATCTATGTTTGCGATCAAAATTTGTCATACCAAAGATTTGGCAAGCATAAATCAGGTAAAAAATTTAACATAGATTTGGCAACAAGTCAAATGTGAGTGGCTGCCAAGTTTTGGTAACAAACCAAATAACAGCCAAACTCATGACTTGTCAAACTTTGACTTGGCATATTTTGGAAGCAAACCCTAAATGCATGATCTCTAACTGAATTCTAGTTTCGCATATTTTGGAAGCGAACCAACCCTAAATGCATGATCTCTAACTGAATTCTAGTTTTGTAAAATTGCTTGTTTCACATGATAATGTTGTTGAAGAAGGAAAATAAACAACAAAATACTTTTGGTGGTAGACACTGATCGGATGATGGATGATTCTCTCACATGTACCATTATTTCTGTAACAAATTGTCATACATACAGCTAGAAAAGTAACAGAAAGTTTCAAACATTTGAATTTGCAGGTGCATTGCGATGCGACGATTGCTTTTCCGCTTCTTGTGGCTGCAACATTTGGACGCAAGGTTCACGGCACTAAATCAACAAACTGAATCGAAAGGCAGTGAAATTAACTATGGCGCTCTAACTAGCTGAACTTTCCACATATGATGGTTGGGCTTTGGAGCATGAACTTTATTTACTTAAAGGGTGTCTCTTGGCTCGCATGCTATTTATACAGTATGTTGAAATTTGTCCTTCATGTAATATATGTATGACTTATTCATCTGAAACCATTGGGCTATTGCCATACAATAAAAATTTGTGTGTACGTCAACATTTGTGTCCCTCTCTTCTAATTCTCGAATTGTTTTTTTTAAAGGACGGCAAGAGATTTACCGTCATTTTTATCAGATAGGAGAAAAGTAAAATACAAAGCTTATAACTTCACCACCGACCCAACTAGGGATAACTTCACGCAAAACAATAAAAACAGTAGAAACTAAGACAAGAAAGGGATGAGGGGGTTTGGGCTTGGGTTAGAAGGACCCACCCGACTAGAAAAAAAATCAAATTATTACAACGGGAAAAATTCAAGTGGCCCAACTATGCTTCTCCTGACGGAGGACACCCTGATCTCCACGGCCTTGCTTAGTTCCTCCCCTTAAAGTTTAGTTCCTATCCCATTGGATGTTTAGACATATGCAAGAAGTATTAAATATAGACTAAAAAATAACTAATTGCACAGATTGTAACTAATTTGCGAGACGAATTTTTTAAGCCTAATTAGTCCACGATTTGACAATGTGGTGCTATAGTAAAACTAAAGTAAACATGCGCTAATAACGGATTGATTAGGCTTAATAAATTCGTCTCAAGGAGTACTGAGAACTTCTATAATTTGTTTTATTATTACTATCCGAACACTTTCATGTAACACCCGATGTGACGCCCCTAAACTGTAGCCCCTGGATTTAAACAAGAATTAAATAAATTCCTCCTCCCTTCATCTACCCTAGGGTTGGTAGCTGATTGGCTAAGGTACGGGCAGAGCATACATTCTTGGGTAATATTTTATAACCGTACTGGTGCTGTTTGGTCCAAATTTGGGACGGTAATGTCAATGTAATCATTTACCACTGCAATCTGTTACATTGCAATGAGCCTGCGGCAGCTCTCCATTTTAACCCTCTTTAAATGTTGTCCATACTTCTTTTTGGGTTGACACAAGTTGTTGTTTGTCAGACGTCACCTAAGATTCCCCAAATCCTTGTTAGGTTGTCCCCAACGGCTAGCTATTTGGCTAGCTATTCTCACATGGATAGGAAAAAAGTAGGAGAGAGAGTAGTCACTAACGACGAATAAATAGATGATCTATTTCACGTAGTCCGAGAATCTAATAGAGAAAAATGTGAGTCCAATACTACATATTAAAATAAGAATGTATAAAATAGTCTTTACTTTTGTCTCTCACCTCCACGTAAAATGGCTACGTAGCTAGCACCATTACGGACGCCGCACCCACAATGGTATAAGTCAGTTACTAGCTCTAAGCTAACCTCTCCAAGCAATAGCTCATAGTATGATTAGACCCACGTGACACTCTCACATGATCTTAGAATATGTGTATGAGCATAACTCTTGATCAAGAGCTAGCTTTTCTTTCTCTTCTATTAAAATATAAAAAAATACTAAGAGCCAGTTTATGAGTCAGCCATTGTGGGTGCCCTTAAAAGAATCAACTGTCAGCACATGCTTCAGCAGTTTCTCGTTGTCACTTCATGAAGAACTCACAATGATTATGTCATACACATAAATCAACATGTATATTGTAAGATATATGTTCTCTTCAAAATAAACATTGAAGCTGAAAGGGCGAATGGCCTCAGGGGGGTTGAATTAGGCTCTAAAAATTAAAGCAATAAATGACAACCTTAGCCTATGCAAATATATTTCGCCTATTTGCACATAGGAACCTAAGACTAAAAATATCACACTAGGAAATCTTTGGGGCCATCATCATAACCATGTCCTTTGCAAGGTTCACACTAAGAGTAGCGGGTTCTCAAGTGAAAGTAATGTAAGAAAGTAAAATAGGCAAAGGGACAACCAGAATTTTTTTCTGTGGTATTAGTTTGTTTCCACAACCCCTTAGTCCCCACCTAAGAGTCACAAAGACTCGTTTTAGCTCCTTTGAGTCATCAAATCACAAGTTTCCACTAGTGCATAACCCTTCTATACTCCAGACTAGCGGATTTCAAACCATGTGCACTTATAGAAGCCTCCCAAAGAAACTCCACTATGATGTTAACCTAGTCCTCCACCAGGGCGCCTTGGTGCTGGCAAACCCCAATAGTAACAAGTCTTCAACAACACCTTGATGAAAATCAAGCCAAGAACACCATATACACACAAAGCACACTTTGACAATTGGCAATCTAGGCTTGGATGGCTCTCACACACTTCACAAAGTTTGCCTCCGTAGATAATCTGTTAGGTGTCACTGATTTTGCTTTTGCTCCCTACAAAGTAAAATAGGCAAAGGGATAGTCCGTCAGGAGTCACCACCGGATCATATGGCTCAGTACAGTGACTTGGCAAACTCGGCATAGGCACATGCCAACGAATTATCCATTGGGCATCACGAAGTCATCACCGGATCATACAGTGCACACACAATAACTTGGCCACATGACACACAATCAAGACCATCACAATGTTAGCACCAAATCATATGGTGCATATCAGTGGGCCGGCCACTTGACACACAGTCAAGTCCGAGCCTCACTGAATGATCCATCGGGTTGTCATGAAGCCACCATAGAATCTTAGTAGCCATGTTTTTGGAAGAGAACAAGGACGTGGAATAAGAACTAGAACTTCGGGCAATACTTTATAACACAGGAACGTAAATGTTCTTGAATCAGGAACGAGGAACATGGCCATGTCGACCCCCGCACCACTTCGTCACGGCCCCTTAAGGCCCCCTTTGTTTGGACTTGAAAACATGCTTTTGCTTTTGCAAAAGCCAAAAGCCAGCCAAAGAGGTGAAAAGCAACAATTGTTTTAGGGCAAAAGCTGCTTTTGCTCTAGTACAAAACTCAAAGCACCTCTCCCCTACTTTCATCTGCTTTTGGGCTAAAAAATTACCCACCTGCCACTGGTTATGAAAGGTAACAGTTCATTTTTTTCTTTATTTCTTTCCTGTATGCGACATCTTTCCCACAACAATTTTTGCAAAAGTCATGGCTCACA
The DNA here is from genome assembly GCF_019320115.1 of Miscanthus floridulus. NCBI lineage: Eukaryota > Viridiplantae > Streptophyta > Magnoliopsida > Poales > Poaceae > Miscanthus > Miscanthus floridulus. The sequence continues at coordinate 10,307 of NW_027098009.1, read as the reverse complement.
GCAGCTTTTGCAAAAGCCAGAGCTCAACCAAACACACCCTAAGTCTAGTTCTGGCTCACCCTGTCCGCATCGGTGACGAAGAGCTCCCACGTGGCAATGGTGTTTGGCGCAGCACGGCTGAGCAGCACCCTCCCGTAATAGCTAGGGCTAAGTATTTACGGATGGTACGCCTATTATGTGATGTTGATGATGCTGCAGTACTGCCAGTTGGATACTCAGATGGAGGGATGAAGACAGCTCTTACAGCAACATGACATCACGCGCTTATACACTACAATGTGACATTCGCGGAGATGACATGGTGGCGGACCAGGGGCGGATCTAGGACGGGGGCTGGGTGGGTTGTAGCCTAGGTCCAGCCTATATAGTGCCTTGTACATATTCATTGATTAGTTAGGTAAAGAGAAAAAAGGCATATTAGGCACGATCAGTCTAGTTTGAATGGCAACTCCTACAAAGATCATATATCAGGGTGTTGGATATCCAGTTGATTTTCTTGCTCATGTTTAACAAGGTTAGCTCAGGCCTTATCTTGGTCCAAGATCCGCCACTAGCGATAGTGTACTGGCGCAGCTTGAACACGGGTTGGAGCGACACCGGCGGCTTATGTGGGTTAGCCGCATAATTACAGTTTAGGCACGTGGCCTTGATGGTGAGATTTTGTGGGTTGATAGTGCGGGCCTGTCCAATGGTGTGGTAGCGTGGCCCACGCCACTTGCAAGTTGCAAGGCTAGAAACTACTGTAGGGTTGCTTTATATTAAGACCTAGTCCGTAGTGGAGCTAGGACTTAGGTAATACAGGCCATGGCCCAAGTTGTAGGACCCACAACACACCTACTTGATCCTATATTCAACAGGCTAGACTCTCTCGTAGGCCGCTCCCGGGTTGTGGCCCGAGCTCCAGTTCTAGTCCTAAATGTTTCAAAGTTTCCACTCAAAAAAATGTCTCAAAGTTAGCAAACACATCCTTTTGTGATTTAGATGCTCTGCACTCCACGTTCCAATATTTTGTTGTAAGAAGTCAAACTTACCTCATTTAAATTGGTTTTATATTTTTCTAAGTTAAACAATTTTTCCATGAATTTTCCAATATGAAATCAGATTTAGTATTTTTAAATGCATATTCATTCTAGAACATTTGTCGCTGTTTCGAGTTACCAACTAGTAAATTTCTAGTATTGCACATCCTCGATGATCCTCAGGTTCGCATCATGGGCCACGATGCGCGCACGCCCACCATCTCCGTGGTGCTTGATCTCTCGCTCGAGCTCCGTGTGTTCCTACTTAAGCTAGAGTCATGCTTCCTCGATCTCTTGGTGTCGAGCCTTTAGCTGCTCTACCCATAGGCGAGGTGGGGCCCCTGCATCCCCCTCGACCTCATCGTCGAGGTCGTTCATTGGGGTAACCTCTCCCTCGTGGATGCTTTCAACGTATCCCTCAGGAGTACCTGCCATGAAACATTCACGAGAAGGGTCATGGCTCCCCCTACTGGAGCTAGAGTCGGAGGGCGGCCCTGATTCTCCCGCGAGGAGGTCATGGAAAGATTCCGCGACATATTCGGTTATTCCCACAAACTCATCGTTTGCGAGGGATGGAGACATGCGTTGCACCACAAGGTGGCCAACGGTCTCTGTGGTGTTGCGAAGACCAGATGGGAGCACTGTCAGGGCGCTTCGGATGAGGTATTCTGGAGAGAGCGACTCTCCTCTAGCAAGCAGCGTCATGACGTTGGCAAATGAGAATGTGAGATGGCGCAGGTCCTCCCGGGACAGTCAGGGTCCTAGGAAGGCACCAAGTTGGTGCTCTAGCCTCCCATAATCAAAACCGAGGAGCTGGTCACTCTCAGGGGTGTGGGCCTCCAGTGTGTGCAGTTGTAGCTTCTCAAGTGCCTTGGTGATCGCGTGGAGGCCGGTGAAGTGGAGAGGTTGGACGACAGCGGGAGCCTGCACCAACACTCCCTCCATCGTAATGATGAAGTTCAAGTTCTTGAAGTGCACATGCATGCCTAGAACCCAGCTGACGCCGTGACTAGCCATCTGAGGCCTGATGTGGACGTTGAGACTCACAAAAAGCCCCTACCTGGCACGCTAACTATTGGTGTTTTGAGTTATCAACTAGTAAATTTCTAGTATTGTGTGTCTAGCTCGGATGGTGTGCTTAGAGGACACAAGGTTTATACTGGTTTGGGCAGAAAGTCCCTATGTCCAGTTCGTCATTGTTGCTCATGTTACTAGCACTAAAAGTTTATAGTAGGGGTTACAAACAAGCGAGAGAGGGACAAGTCCCAAGCCTCTGATGTGCATGTGCTCCTAAGGCATGTTTAGGCATATGTTTTGATGTCTACAACCATGTAGAGTGGTGAACTATCCCTCCCCTCCTGGGGCATCCTGCTTCCCCTTTTATAGACGAAGGGGAAGAGCAGGTTACACAGAGAGAAAAAGAGAGAAGAGCCAATGAGAGGAAGGCTTCTAGAACCGCCAGGCCTGTCTTCTCCTTTTATGCGGGTCCCACTGACACTATAGATGGTGATAGGGATGGCTCCACGTCGGGCGCCTGTTCGTCGCTGATGCCACACCCCCGGCGTTGTCAGCGGGTCGTGATGTCCCATTCTGTCCCGATGGGCGACGCGGTGAACCAGCATGCTGGTCAGCGGCCGTACAGGGAGTAGGTAGCATAGTGACCATGCGTCCATCACTGTTGGTGATGTGAGTTCCCTAGAGTGACATGTCATGGGCATGTGTCATGTTGAGATGTGCCCGCTCCCTGCATGATGCTAGAAGTTTGACCTTGGATTGTACTTTCTGGCCCATAGTGGTTGACGGCAGTACGGGCTTCCGTCAAGAGTCATGCCTGAGGGGTCGGGCGAGACTGAGCCCCTGACCCAGAGGTCAATCGAGGTGGCACCCTCGACCTAGAGGTCGAGCGAGGTGGAGCCTGCCCCCAGAGGTCGAGCGAGGCAGAGCCCACGCGCCTGGGGGTCGGTTGGAGCTGTAGTCGTGCACTTCACTGCTCAGATGAATCAATGTTTGTAGCATCCGGTTTTAAGAACAAAACCAGATACGCACCATATGTGAGCCCAGGAAGTCAAATCTCACATATAGCTACAAATAAGGGTAATATCAAAAGACAATGCTCAATATATAACATACTTAGTATAAAGAATATAACCTTAGGTAGCAAACAACAAAAAGACAACTCTAATCTTTGGGTGAAGACTCCAATTCCATATGGACAACTAACTAGTTGATCACAAGCCTAACTCCTCCAGACTAGCAATCTGGTACCCATCTGAGATTTTTATCCAAACAATTGAAAGAAAAATAAAGCAAGCGTAAGTACATGTCGTACTCAACAAATATAACATGGGGTTCATGAGGCTCAAAAGGCTGACATAGGTTTAACTACGATTAGCTTCTAATGAGTCATCTTTTAGCAATTGGGTGGCAACAAGTTTATCATAAGCCCATGTAAACACATGATCAGGTCAACATGAATAATGAATAGCATAAATAGTAATCATTAGTGAGCATCTTTATCATCAGTATCATCAGTGTTCATCATCTATTCCGTAAATGTTCCAAGGCCGCTCGTGACCGTGAGCACGGCGGATATACCAGTTTTACACTCTGTAGAGGTTGTACACTTTCACTGTGAGTCGTGATTTATCCTTTCACCCTGAGGTGATCAACCTCTTGACCGACTACCAAGGAAGGTCGGCAGGGTTTACTATGAAGCCTTTCAAAGATTCGTCTAACAAGTTAAGGCCATTAGATTCACTCGGCAAACAGATGTAGAGCCCCCCTTCCTGATGGCTCAATGACGCGCAGCCTATACACAAGGGGATAGAGGCCGCACTATACCCGATTCATCAAGTTATTCTTATGCCAATAAAGGTAACCACTAACAAGTTAGGAAAGGTCCTCATACTGAGCTAAAGCTAGAGCCATATAGCCTCATAGTTGTACTATAAGTCCCAGATGATCACTTATAGATAAGTCCTTAGGGAGAGGAATCTAGAGCACCATAAAATAGCCCAATGCTCTAGCCCCCTTGATTCCATGTTGCTAAAAAGCATCTTTTAATGTTTATTGCATATACCATTAGTCAAGTTACAAGATCATGGCTTTAGTTGAGCACTAGCATCATACTACCCAATGCAATACCCCATAGGAATCAAGGTATTGGGTAACAAAATACTAGGAAATCCTTATTGGTAGTCAAGGTAGACACATGCAGTATGGATTAAATGATTAAAGGTGTACTTGCCTTAAACACCAATCCTTCGGTAAGCTTTAATCTTCAACGTTCTTCTTCTTCATTTTGACCACCACGAATGTCTCACCGACTGGATGTAATCATAAAGCACCACACAAGCATCCATACAATCATACATGAAGCAAACAATAGAACTAAATTAGAATAGTACACCAATCATAGAAAAATAAGTAAAAGAGTTAGAAACATGATTCTACGCATCGCTATGAACACACAGTGGCAAGAGGCACGCTAATCGGAGCTACGGTTTGAAAGAAATGGCTACCGAAAGATCTACTCATAAAGAGAAAATATAAAACTATAAGCTTCATGTGTTTTAACTATATAACTATATAAAAGCTTATATAAATTGAATTAAGTCAAATTTAGATTTGAATTATAAAACTAAAGTAAAACAAATCATATTTTATTTATAAAATCCAGTTGCATAATCATTATTCCAAATCAGAGTTTAAACCATGAAATTCCATAAATGGGGACATGATAAACATTGTTACAAATGTGTAGATCTCATTGCAATGAATCTATCGCAACTTGAACGGATCAATTCGGAGCTAAAACATACAAGATATAAATTAAACAAGATTTCCTTTAATAAAATAATAGATTAAATCTAACCTCGAATTTTAAAAGTTGAAAACATATCTAACAGTGGTATAAACATGTAGACAACGTAAATATGAACCTAACGTAAGTTGAACGGATCAAATCGGAGTTAAAACGGAGAAGTTATGGCTAAAACAAAATCTGTCGCAAATCTGTAAATAAGTGAAAACGTATTTTGAATCTAATCCACAGAAACTACGCTTTCCAAAGAAGAAAATGTAATCTGTGATTGCGCTTTGGACTGCGGGTTAAGACTTAAATACTTATAAGGGCTCTTTAGCAATTAGGCACAAGGGTTGCAGGCTGATCTTAGCCATTGGATCAGATCCCGACGGTTAGGATTAGAGGAAGAGAGGAAGAGGTGATCGGCCGGCCAGGCACAGTGCCAGTGCGGCAGTGACTTCGCCGGCAATGGGTAAACCTCACCGGAGTAATGGGGAAAGGGCTAGGGACCTCAAATCAGCTTGGGATTGGCTCTAGGAGATAGAGAGGGAGATGGCGAACTCAATTCGGCGACTAACAGTGACTAATAGCGAGCATGGGCTGCTGGAGACGAACTATGGTGGTGGCGGAGTGACAGCGTAGAGGTTTCGGTCAAAGCAGAGTGAGAGAGGGGGAGTTAAGAAGTTCTGCGGGTTCGCGAAGGTTGGAGATCATCTTACCGAGACGGACGGACAGCTAAGCGGTGCGGCGACGTCGACTCTTCTCGGTGGAAACTCGACGGCGAAGCTAGGGCACGGGAAGGCGTGGCAGCTGCGCTAGGGCTCGGTGGGGGGTGGCATGGGCGTGGTGGCTCTCTATTTAAGGGCTAGGTACTGCTAAGGGCGAGAGGGGGCATGGGCGGGACGTACACGGACACTCGGCGCGGCGGCGGTGGAATCTAGCCTCATTACGTGAGGTAGGACGAAGACCTGACTAGGCGGGCCCAAAGGGTCAAACAGACAGAGGGAGCGGCCTAGGCGTCAGCCAGAGAGAGGTTGTGCGCGGGCGTGGCTACCGCTGAGCTGGGCTGAGGAAGTGGCTTTGGCTAGGCATGGCCTTTGGGCCATTCAGAGTTGAGCGGGCTGGCGCAGTGGAGAGAAGAGAAGGGAGTGGGTTGGCCTACTGTACGGGCCTAGGAACCTGAGGTGGGAGATAGTAGCTGGGCTGCTGCGAGACCGCGCGGGAATAGGCCGGTGGGAAGAAGCAAGCTGGGCCATGCAGGCCGAAAGGGAGAGAGGGTTTTCTTTTCTTCCAAATCATTTTCTAATTTGTTTTAAAAACCAAATTCAAATGTAAACCAAATCAAATTCCAATGTGTTTCCAAATATACATTTTCATATCAAATAAATAGGCAATTTCGGTAGGCTTTCAAAAATAAATTTGACAACTTTTTTTAAAATTCTTTTATTTTCCAATCTCCTTTTCTTTTATTTCAAAGTCATTTTTTATTTCATTTGCAAAAGAAATGTAAACAATTTTGAATTTTTAATCAAAACCACTCAACCAAATTAATCAAATGCAATGACATGTATGCTCAAATATGTTGCTACCTTATGATGAATTTAAAAAATATTTTTCTATGTTTTCATGAGCACAAAAATACAAAATTAAATCATTTTAATCCTATTTTCAAAAGAGACAAATTTTAGGGTGTTACAATGTTGATGACCACTAGCTCCTCCTCTTCGGGTACCCTAGTATTAGTCCACGACAGTAGCCCCCGAGCCTGCGAAGGAGTAGAATACTCCTTCGGAGGCTTTTCTGAACGGGAGGACTCTGAGGGCCTTGGCCTTCTTTTGTCACCCATGGCATGTCTTGGGGATAGCAATTTCCTTTTGTTGTGATCGGACCCCTCAAGGGTATAGACGTTAGATTTGGTGGGTCGAAAAAGGTGTTTCCTATTTCTGACCCCTATGGGGGTCTGTCGTTCTACGACCGTGCGTTCGGTCTCCTTGCGAGTCCAACTTTCCTCAAGCCCCCCCCCCCCCCGTAGCAGGGGTCTAGTCGAGGGTCAGCTCATCTTTGTGACCGTCTTGCCTCAAGCATTTTTTTGATAAAACAAAGGGGCTGAGCCGTGCCATGATTTTTCTCTATGGACGAATCATGGTGCTCAGTGAGCTGTTAACGAGCTAGTCCGAGTGGGGCCCTAGCATCCCATTCATAGGGGTCCAGCTTGGCTCAGCTGGTGACCGACTCTAGATTCTCAGCAGTCAATCCATATAGTTCTAAGGTCCGTTCAACCGGTACTGAGGGCTCTCTGCCTTTCTTCGAGGAAAAACCATTGATTGTATTCGGCTGAGACTCGAACGTGGGCCAAACAGAGGGGGACGTGGCCGAGGGGTCCCCAGGAGTCATGGTGCTGGGAGAGAGGTTCGTATCTGCACCACTGACCCCTTCCGTCGCCAGAGGGGGCATCCTGTCAGGGATGTCATGGCAAGAGGGGTTGGCGACGCATGGGGTCGGTGGGGAGTCATCCCTATCCCTGATGTCGGTGGGCAGCGGCTCACCCGCATGGGGTGAGCCCCTGCTCTAGTGGATAGATCCGCAGGATCCGGCATCGATGCTTTTTACCCTTCTCAACACCGCAGAGAGCATGGAGAGGGAGAGCCTCGATGTAGGGATCACGTCCATGCTCGAGGCCCTGGACAACGCCATGGGGGCATTGCACAATGTTGTTGTTCCCTTTAGACGGGTATTGCTTGGTTCTGCTTCTTGCCCTTTTCTTCCTCTATATACTTTTTGAATCCTGACCATCATCTCCCCGCAGTCCCTTATAGCTCCCAGCAGAGGGAAATCTTAGTTCCTTCATCAATAGAAGGAATCCTGGGACCACCTCATCGAGGAGGCATGGCTATGCGGGAGGGTGACAGCTCAGCTCATTGCCACCTAGTAGAGGGTGGTTGAGCTGACTCCCCTCATCGAGGAGGTGACCAATCTTCAGTCATGGGTGGCCGAGGCCTATCGAGATATTGATGAGGCTGAGAAGGCGTTCGAGGCCCTATTAGCGAGGTCACGGAAGGATGACGAAGAAGCCACCAGGGTTAGGAAGGAGTAGGATGAGTTGCTCTAGAAGGATGTTGAAACCCACCAGCAGATCCTTGACCTTCTAGGCGAGGTGGAGAAAGAAAGGGATCTAAAGCTGGGGGGCGAGGAGAAGCTCGTGGCCCTAGAGAAAAGGGTGAGCCTAGATGCCATGGTGGTTGATCGGCTACGCAAGGAGTGGGATGAGCTAATCCAAACCATAGAGAGGCCCTGCTCAGAATGTGGTGTGGCTCATGAGGAGCACGACTAGGCTTTTTGAGAGCATGACTAGGCCTACCAAGAGTGCGATGACGTGCAGCAAAAGGTCAGCTCCCTCTAGGCTGAGCTCAAAACGAAGACAACCCGAAGCTAGAGGCCGAGAGCGTTTCTGTTGGGCTAGCTATGGATCTCACTAACATGAGCAGAAATCTTTAGATGGAGAGTGATGAGCTCGGTATCCTGAGTGCTGCCCTCGGAGTGGTCTGCGATGACCTTGAGGTGGTGCGGTCAGAGGGGACCAGCATGTTCATGGCTCATGCCATCGAGATCATGGCTTGGGTGCTCCAGTTCGAGAGGAATGCCCTTCGTGCTGGGGTCAATCAGTCCTTCACGATTACTTGTTCTCATTATGGGGACAACATCGATTTGGAGGCGATGAGCCATGGCTACGCGCCCAGTTATGAAGTCCACGAGCTGGAGGAGATGGAAACGGTAGTGGCTCCCCTTTTGTAGGGCCTAGCAGACATGATAGAAGGCATAATTCTCCCTCAGAGGGGCTAGGCAGTTACATAGGTCAAGAGGTCATTTTTGTAATAAGCGGACAAGTCCCATCCCTTTTGTTTCACTTGAACAAGTCTGTTCTCTCATTTTAGTTGAACAAATTTGGTCTTTCTCCCCTTTTTATGTGTAAAAAGGGGTAAAGCGCTCCGACCCTTCCTGTTGTTAAGATTGTAGAGCTCGAGGTGCGAGCAAGAAACACTGATCACGCTGGTAAGCAAGAGTGCTATAGCCACTGAGGCGTAGGTTTCTTGCAGTCTGACCAACCTTACTTAGTCGTTCGTTTCCGCAAACCTTGCCTCTAGGTTTTTAACGTGAAAAAGGGGTCAGGCACGGCGACTATTTCAGAATGGGTATATATATACCCTTATCAGCCCTCGAGTGAGACTCGGCCCTTTTCCATTAACAGGGTCGGGTTTCACTGAAGATCGAGAAGACGATAGCGAAACTTGTAGGACAAAGCATTTTTTGTTTTAGAAACATTATTCTTAGTTTTTGTCCATACCCCCTCCCTAGGATCTGAGCCATTATTCTATGACTGCACATTCAGTCTCCCTACAAGTCCAACTTTCCTTGAGCCCCTGTGCATAGCGGTGGTCTGGTCAAGGGTTGGCTTGTCTTTGTGATTGTCACCCTGTCCATGGTTTCCGCAACCGGAGGGGTTGAGCTAACATCACTTGCCTCGATGGCTCGAGTGTCATGCTCGGTGAGCTCGCTAACAGGTATGTCCAAGTGGAATCTAGGTCCATCATTCATAACAGGGTCGGCATAGCCCTCATGTGGCATTCCACTACTCATTAACCCACCTGGCTAGGATCCAACCCATCATTCTACGACCGCGCATTCGGTCTCCTTGCGAATCCAACTTTCCTTGAGCCCCCGCATGTAGCAGGGGTCTAGTCGAGGGTTGGCTTGTCTTTATGATCGTCACCCCGTCCATGGTTTCCGCAACTAGAGGGGTTGAGCTAATGCCACTTGCCTCGATGGCACGAGTGTCACGCTCGATGAGCTCGCTAACAGGCTAGTCTGAGTGGGGCCTCGAGGGGTCCGGCTTGGGTTAGCTGGTGATCGACTCCAGATTCTCAGTGGTCAATCCATATAGTTCTTGGGTCCGTTCAACCGGTCCCAAGGGCTCTATGCCTTTCTTTGAGGAAAACCATGGATCGTATCTGGCCGAGACTCGAACATGGGTTGGATAGGGGGGACACAGCTAAGGGGTCCCCAGGAGTCGTGGTGCTAGGAGAGAGGTTCGTGTCCACACCGTTGACCCCTTTTGTCGCCGAAGGGGGCATCCTGGTGGGGAAGTCATGGCGAGAGGGGTCAACGGCGCTTGGGGACGGTGGGGAGTTGTCCCTGCCCCTGACGTCGGTGGGTAGCAGCTCACCCGTGCAAGGTGAGCCCCTACTCCAGTGGATGGATCCATAGGATCTGGTGTCGATGCTTTTTACCCTTGACGACACCATAGAGAGCATGGAGCGGGAGAGCCTAGACGTAGGGATCATGTTTGTGCTCGAGTCCCTGGACCATGCCATGGGGGCATTGCGTGATGTTGTTGTTCCCTTCGACCGGGTATTGCTTGGTCCTGCTTCTTGCCATTTTCTTCCTCTATATACTTTTGTATACTGACCATTGTCTCCCTATAGTCC